>NC_091469.1:479073534-479273534 GCF_036971445.1 Narcine bancroftii | reverse complement strand
GATGGGGTTGACCTGGTTGGACTCTTTCTAACTGCCACATAATTGGGCCATTAACCGGACAAATTGTCCGGTTAACCCCATTTTACAAGGCAGTTTGAAAGGACCCACCACGTCCCTTGTGCTTTTACTTTGCACCATCCCTCTCCCTCACCTTCTCACTCCCAAACCCATACCTTTTCTTGGCAACTTCAGCAAATGCAGCCATCAATCCTTTGAAAATGTATTTCTCTCTTTGAAAGACCAGGAACCCAGCTCCCCTGGTTGTTTGTTGCAGATAAGGTGACAGACAAGGTCTCGTCAGGTTATATATATTCAGAACTTGGAAAACTACTTGATGACATAATTGTATTGTTTAAGAAAGGCTCTAAAATTAATCCAGGAAATGATAGGCCGAGGAGCCTGACATCTGTGGTAGTAAATTATTGGAAGGCATCTGAAGTGACAAGATATACAGGATAGGCAGGAACTGATTAGGGGCAGTCAGCATAGTTTTGTACATGGTAAATCATATCTAAACACTCTTAAGGAGATTCTCAAGGAGGTTACCAAGAATGTTGATGAAGGAAAGGCAGTGGGGTGCTGTCTACATGGACTTTAGTAAAGCCTGTGACAAAGTCCAGCAGGAGAAGTTTGTCAAGAGGGTTCAGTCACTTGGTATCCAGGATGAGGTAGTAAATTGCATTAGACATTGGCTTTGTGGGAGAAGCCAGAGAGTGGTAGCCTCTCTGAATAGAGTCTGCAATTAGGCCTGGAGTGCCTCAGAGCTGGGTCCATTGTTGTTTACCATCTATATCAATCATTTGAATGATAATGTTTTTTTTCAAATTTTATTTTATTAGCACATTTAACAAAATTGCCTACAGAAACTAGAGCTTTTCTTTTATCATCCCCCCACCCCCCCCCCCCCCACCACACTCCCTCCCACACAGAAAGACAACAAAGAGAAGGCAAAGAAAAGAGAAAGGAAAAATAACAAAAGAAAGGAAAAAGAGATTTGAATGATAATGTAATAAATCGGACCAGCAAATTTTCAGATGTCTCTAAACTTAGGGCAAATGGCAGACAGAATTTAAAGCAGGCAAGTGTAAGATGTGGTACTTTGTGAGGACAAACCAGGATAGGATTCTTACTGGTGAGTAATTATGGAGTGTAGCTGAACAGAGGAATCCAGGAATATCGGTACTTAATTCCTTGAAAGTGGTGTCACAGGTCAATAGAATCGTAAAGAGAGGCTTGGCACATTGGCCTTCATAAATCAAAGTACTGAGTATAGAAGTTGGGATGTTTTGTTAAAGTTGTATAAGACATTGGTGAGGCCAAATTTGGTGTATTGTGTGCAGTTTTGGTCGCCTAACGACAGGAAAGATATCAATAAGATTGGAACAAGGCAGAGAAACTTTACAAGAATGTTGCTGGGACTTGAGGAGCTGAGATAAGGGGAAAGGTTGAATATGTTTAGGGTTTTATTCCCTGGATCATTGGAGAGAATGAGGGGAGATTTAATTAAATCGGCTTTTCCCACTGAGGTTGGGAGAGACAAGAAATAGAGGACACGGGTTAGGGGTGAAGCATGAAATGTTGTAAGGGGAACATTGCCGGGAACATCTTCACTCAGAAGGCGGCAAGAGTGTGGAACAAGCTGCCAGGGAAGGTGATGAAGACAGGTTCAATTTCAACATTTGAGAGAAATTTGAACAGGTGCATGGAAGGTGCATGGGTATGGAGCGCTATGATCTGGGTCCAGGTCAGTGGGACTAGGCAGAATAATAGCTGAAGGGCCCATTTCTCTGCTCCAAGCTTCTATGGTTCTCTGGTTAAATATACCGGAGCTGGTGGCTTAGAATCTTTTCTGCAGCCTTTCCAGCTTAATGATATATGTATCCTAGAGCTGGATGATCAAAGCTGTTGGGTACATTTAAAGAGAGGTTGATGTATTCTTGATTTGTAAGGATGTCAAAGATTATGGAGAGAAGGCAGAAGAGTGGGGTTGAGAGGGTAAATACCAGCCATGATTTGAATCTGCCACGTCTCTTTATTACGACAGATGTGACAACGTAAGAAATAGGAGCAGGAGCTAGCCATCGAAACTTCTCCGCCATTTGCTCATAACCTTAAACTGAGCAAAAATCTATCAAACTGTGGCTTAAATATACCTGCTTCCTGTACTGCGGAGAATTCCACAGGTCTATTGCTCTCTGAGGAAAGCAGTTCCTCCTCATCTCCATCCTAACGGATGCCAGATAAACAGAACTGCAGAGTCGGAGTGTACCACCGTGCTATGACCGACGAACGATAAGAGGTGATTTATTTTGTTTTACATTTATTTCAAAAATGTACAGGGGTTGTAGGTTAATTGGGGTATTTAGGCGGCTTGGGAACATGGGCCAGAAGCGTCTGTTACCGTGCTGTATGTCTAAATGTTACATTTAATTGAAGGGCATGAGATTATGAGGGACTGAGGTAGGGCAGACAGCCAACACCTTTTACCCAGGCCGACAGTAGCAACCATCACTGGACATCAGTTTAGGGTGAGGGGTATGTTTTTTAGTCAGAGAGTGGTGGGTGCCTGGAATGGGTTCCTGGGGGTGGTGGTGAAGACTGGTACAACAGGGACATTCAAAAGACTCATAGATAGACACATGGGTGTCATGGCCCAGAATCAGAATTTATTGTTTTGAACAAGTCACAAATTTTGTTGTTTTGTGGCAGCGTCATAGTGCGTCATAGTCCGAATCATGGGTCCTCTACCGGCACCACCTACGGCTCCTAGAACGCTTCCACCAGCGTTGTCTCCGCTCCATCCTCAACATCCATTGGAGCGCTTTCATCCCTAACGTCGAAGTACTCGAGATGGCAGAGGTCGACAGCATCGAGTCCACGCTGCTGAAGATCCAGCTGCGCTGGATGGGTCACGTCTCCAGAATGGAGGACCATCGCCTTCCCAAGATCGTGTTATATGGCGAGCTCTCCACTGGCCACCGTGACAGAGGTGCACCAAAGAAAAGGTACAAGGACTGCCTAAAGAAATCTCTTGGTGCCTGCCACATTGACCGCCGCCAGTGGGCTGATAACGCCTCAAACCGTGCATCTTGGCGCCTCACAGTTTGGCGGGCAGCAACCTCCTTTGAAGAAGACCGCAGAGCCCACCTCACCGACAAAAGGCAAAGGAGGAAAAACCCAACACCCAACCCCAACCAACCAATTTTCCCCTGCAACCGCTGCAACCGTGTCTGCCTGTCCCGCATCGGACTTGTCAGCCACAAACGAGCCTGCAGCTGACGTGGACTTTTTACCCCTTCCATAAATCTTCGTCCGCGAAGCCAAGCCAAAGATAGTGCAAACATTCAAAGAACCCACCTTACAACAATAAATTTTTAAAATAGTGAACGAAAAGTAAGGCAGCGCTTTTGGTTCATTGATCATTCAGGAATCTGATGGCTGCAGGGAAGAAGCCGTCCTTGTGCCGCTGGGTGCTCGTCTTCAGGCTCCAGTATCTTTTCCCCGATGGTAGCAGAGTGAAGAGGACTTGGCCTGGGTGGTGGGGGGTCATTGAGGAGAGAGGCTGCTTTTTTAAGACACCCTCTCATGTAGATGTCCTCGATGGAGTGAAGTCTGGTGCCTGTGATGTCGCAGGCCGAATTAACAACCCTCTGGAGTGTTTTCTTGTCCTGAGATTTGGCGCCTCCATACCAGACAGTGATGCGACCAGCCAGAATGCTCTCCACGGTCCACCTGTAGAAGTTTTCGAGTGTCTTCCGTGACATACCAAACCTCCTCAGGCCCCTCACAAAGTATAGCCACTGGAGAGCCTTCTTTGTGATTGTATAAACATGGAGGCTCCAGGACAGATCCTCGGAGATGTTGACATCCCGGAATTTGAAAGTTCTCATCCCTGTCCACGATGAGGACTGGGTCGTGTGCTCCTGACTTCCTCCTGAAGTAGTGAGTTAGGCAAGGAGTAGATTGTTGTGGAGTGGGATTACCTAAATCGGCACAACATTGTGGGTTGAAGGGCCTGTACTGTGCTGGAATGTTCCATGTCGTATGTTTGATGAGATCATTAGGACATTGGGTTGGGTTGAGTTCTGTCATCTGATTCAGCAGAGTGAATACGACACTAAGGATAACTCGACGCATCTTAATTTTTGATGAATTGTTGATATGTTCAGTCTCTAACAGCGCCCTTGCACGTTGAATAGAAGTCGATCAAAGTAGTAGGGGGGAGATGCTTCAAGAGAGCCTTTCCACAGAGAGTTCATTGAGATTGTAAAGTCATACAGCACAAAAACAGTTGACCATCAACCACCCATTGATACCACTCCTCTATTACAGTTGTGAGCGCAGCTCAGACCATCAGGTAAATCTACCTCCCCTCTCTCTACTACACCTCCTGCTCTCTTGGAATGCTGCCAAATTATTAACGGACCCATCCTCGTCACACTCCCCTTCCGTTGGGAAGAAGATACGAGAGTCTGAAAACAAGAACCTCCAGATTCAAGGACAGTTTCTTTCCTGTTGATACACTGGACAATGAAGATTTTGCTTCCTGAACAATTTTGAGGTGTATTTTATGGATTTTGAGCTGCTGGTCATGTGAGTCACCTTGAAATTTTCCTATCACGTACCTTTTTTTTAGATATAATCTATTTTTGTGATTTCCTGTCATATTTTAACTCTACTTCAAGCGTACAAAACGACGAAGTGCAATATGTCATTAAAAATTCATTTTCTGCATTCGCACTTTGTCTTCTTCCCTGCTGATCTTGGTGCAGTCAGTGGCGAACACGGTGAAAGGTTTCACCAGGACATTGCGACTGTGGAAAAGCAATATCTGGGCAACTGGAATCCACCAGAGCTGCTGACTGTTGACACAGGAGGCGTCGAGTTCAAGTTCGCCCTAATTTGTCATTTTAAAACCAAACTACAAATGCAGTACGCCATTAAAAAATGAGACAACGTTCCTCCCAAAACCACGGTGCTACATTTAAACAACATGAGACGACATAAAAATAGCATCAAACAACACAAGATTACACTATTTCTAAGCAAAGCTACATAAAGTGAATTTTAAAAAGTACTTAACAAAAAACTAGGCCATAGGCACAGGAGAAACAATCTACAATATAAAAGACTCTGGATATTAAAAGTCCGTTAGCTTGAGTAAGACACCACCACCAGGTCTGAAGAGGTCACTGCTGGCTGCTGCCTGGCCGCCATCTTGGACCAGGTTGGCAGGAATTCGACTGGACTCCCACAGTAAAAGTCTGATAGCTAAATGAAGAAACAGCCACACAGTTTACAATCCATAGGAGCCCAAAGGCCTCGACACCATCCGCCACAGAGCCACAGAGTACAAACGAAAATCAGCGGCCAAAATATTTTTAGGTCACTTGAACTAATGCAATGTGTCCGTACCATTATGCGACTAAACATGCTAAATTCAATAAAAGTTAATTAATTGTTTTTCCAACTTCCTAGATAATCTGAAATGATCTTTGTGTTCATAAGAAACAGGAGCAGGAGCCGGCCATCCGGCCCATCAAGCCTGCTCCGACATTCAATAAGATCACGGCTGATCCGATAATTGACTCAACTCCACTTGCCTGCCTTTTCCCCAGATCTCTTCATTCCTTGAAGTTGTCTATCATAACCTGTAAATTTATTTCTGGAAGAAAACCTTTAGAAAGAGTTTGTTGTCCAATGATATCAGCCTCTCACATGGACCTCTTGTTGGTGAATAATGAGACCCTTGTACAGTTTAATGGTTCTTTTCTCTGTTCCATGCAGTTTGTCTTATTCCCTACACCCTGCACTTTCAATATTGCACTTCCTGCTGTTTTTAAGCATCGGTTGACCTGACCTGGCTAGCACCCAAGACAAAGCTTTTCCCTGTATCTCAGCACACGTGATAAAAAGCAATTCAATCCATTCAATAGTCCCCATTACATTCCAAGTTCCACCATCCACTGACACACTAGTGTCAATCTACAGCAGCCAAACTGCATGACTTTAGGATGAATCTCCTGGAGGATATATGCCTAGTCACAGCAGTATGTACAAACCTCCACGCAGACAGCACGCGAGGTCCAGATTGAACCAAGGTCTACAGAGCTGTGAGGCATGAGCTCTGCAACTGAGCCATGGCGCTGCCCTGCATCCATGCACCAATTGCGACCTCCCGTCCATGGCAGATATGCAGGTGAGGTACCGCAAGATGGTAGCCAATATCAAAAAAAGGCCTCCATCACCCTTGTCACAAACTCTTCTCACTGCTCCCTTCGGGCAAGGGTACAGAAGCCTGAAAGCCAGCCCCTCCAAGCTTCTTTCCAACAGCCATCAGGCTCTTGAAACTCCCTTTGGTTCACTAACCAGGGGCTGCTCTGACACCACTAGAGGACTGACCACCCTATTGCAAGTCCAAAACACAAAGGTGCTGGAGAAATTCAGCAGGTCATGCGGCATCCACAGGAAGTCCAGGGTACCTGACGTTTCGAGCCTGAGCCCTTCGTCAGAAATGGCTCAAGCCCAAAACACTGCTGCCCTTTCCTTCCTATGAACGCTGCAAGACCTGCTGAGTTTCTTCAGCAAGTTTGTTCGTTGCACAGCATCTGCAGACCTTCATGTTTGCAAGTCACGTTTTTTTTGCACTAGGATTATTGTGGATTATTCTGTCATGTATTTATTACCTCCACCCAAGTTTCCAGCTGACCCATGTCCTGCTGCATCATCAGGGCTACCTTCTACTCCATCTATAACTCCACTGGAATGTATTGCAGTGACCATGGTGGAGGCTGATACAATAGGGACCTTCAAAAGACTCTTAGATAGACAGATGGATGTCAGAAAATAGAGGGTATGAGTGTGAAGGAGAAGAAATAGATTGATGTGGAGTAGGTTTACATAACATCATGGGCTGAAGGGCCTGTACTGTGCTGTTATGTTCTATATTCTAATTTTTGTGGCATCTTCCACCTCTGTTATCGTCCATGTAATTTATATATGAGGCAAGCAACTAAGGTTCCAGAATACATCTCTATGGAACACCCCTGTGTATAGATTTCCAGTTGCAAAACACTCCTGCACCACTTGCTTGGGCCTCCTAGCCCCTCTAACATCAGATCCAGGTTGCAAACACATCTCCGATCCTTTGTGCCTTTGTCTTCCAGACTAGCCCACCATATGGGGTCAAGTCAAAAAACTTCCTGGGGTCGATGTAAGCCATGTCTACCACTTTGCCTCCGCCAAACTTCTTAGTTGACTTGGAGTCACCAAGATTAGTGTTCTGAAAAATGGACTGCCCCGTCATCTCCCAAACAAATCCAAAAGGAATGTTGATGAGGGTAGAGCAGTGGATGTTGTCTATATGGACTTCAGTAAGGCCTTCAATAAGGTTCCGCATGGGAGGTTAGTTAGGAAGGTTAAGTCCTTGGTACTAATTTGGAGACATTAAAATGGATTCAACAGTGGCTGGAAGGAAGGTGCCAGAGAGTAGTAGTAGATAATTGTTTGTCAGGATGGAGGCCGATGATCAGTGGTGTACCTCAGGGTTTAGTATTGGGACCGTTGCTCTTTGTCATATATCTTAATGATCTGGAGGATGGGGCAGTAAATTGGATTAGTAAATATGGAGATGATACTAAAATAGGGGGAACTTTGGATGATGAAGAGGGTTTTCAAAGATTGCAGAGGGATTTAAACTGCTTAGAGGAGTGGGCAAAAAGATGGCAGATGGAGTTTAATGCTAATAAGTGTGAGGTGCTCCATTTTGGAAAGAATAATCAAAGCAAAACATATGTGGTAAATGGGAGGGTGTTGAAGAATGCAGTGGAGCAGAAAGATCTAGGAATAACGGTACATCGTTCCCTGAAGGTAGGAGCGCATGTGGATAGGATGGTGAAGAAGGCCTTCTATAAATCAGTGCATAGAATATAGGAGTTGGGAAGTAATGACGAAACTGTTCAAGGCATTGGTGAGGCCAAATTTAGAGGACTGTGTGCAGTTCTGGTCACCGATTTATAGGAAGGATAGAGAGAGTGCAGAGAAGATTTACAAAATGTTGCCTGGGTTTCAGCATCTGGAATACAAGGAAAGATTGAGCAAATTAGGTCTTTATTCCTTGGAACGTAGAAGGCTGGGGATTTGATAGAGGTGTTTAAGATAATGAGAGGGATAGACAGAGTTGATGTGGAAAGGCTTTTCCCATTGAGAGGAGGAGAGAGGGATACAAGAGGAAATGGGTTGAGAGTTGACAGGCAAAGGTTTAGGAGCGACATGAGGGGGACCTTCTTTGCTCAGAGAGTGGTTTCTGTGTGGAATGGGCTTCCGGGAAAGGTGGTGGAGGCAGGGTCAATTTTGCCATTTAAGAAAGAGTTGGATGCTTTTATGGATGGGAGGGGGATGGAGGGATAAGGGCAGAGTGATGGTAAGTGGGATTAGAGGAGGGTACTTGGATCAGTGTGGACTAGAAGGGCCTGTTTCCGTGCTGTAATTGTTATATGGTTATAAGGTTATAACGGAGGGGTTAACGAGGTTAATGGCTGGAGAACCATAGTTATGCTAAGTTAGAGTAAAAAGTCAAGTCACAAAAACCCTGATAATGTATCTTATAGCCATTGTGGTGAGTGTCTTGAATATTGTGTGTAATTGTGGTTAATTAAGTGTTAAGTGTTAAATGCGGGGGTTGGGGAGGGAGGGAGATGAGAAGAGCTTGTACTCTCCAGAAAACTGTATAAGATGGATAATTGCAAATTGTAGTCAATATGCTGATACTGTTCCCATTGATACTGATAATGTTGAGTTTAAATTTGGAAAATCATAAATAAATTGTTCCAAAAAAAGTCGTCACGTCAAGTTTATTGTCACCTGATTGCACAAGACAGCGTTCTCAGTGCAAAACACGCAGACACACAACCAGACAAAACACACGCACAGGCAAACAATGCATATGCAGGACAAGTATTCATAAATACAAATAAATAAATACATTTTGTTTGGTGAATACAAGAGGCTCGGAGGGTCAGGGTGAGCAGTTCCTTTGGTCATTCAACATTCTCACTGCCCGTGGGAAGAAGCTGTTCCTCAGCCTGGTGGTTCTGGCTCTGATCCTCCTGTATTTCTTCCCCGACGGGAGCAACTGAAAGATGCTGTGTGCAGGATGGAAGAGGTCCTCACTCATTTTGCGCGCCCTCTTCAGACAACAATCCCGGTAGATTATGTTGATGGTGGGGCGGGGGGGGGGGGGGGGGTATCAAAGGAGCTAAATTTAACTGAAAGTTCTTTCAGGTGGCCAGAGTACCCCGACGTAAAGCCGTGCATTCTACCCCTATGCAGCTGTCGGAAAGAGCATGAGCCGCCTCCGAAGCGGACTTTCTAACCCTCCTCTGGGAGGGATCATCGCCGGGGCACTGAAGTCTCCCTAGGCACCCAAATGCAGCTACCTGAATGCTACAGTGGACAGGAGCCGGAGTACGCTCTGAGGCGCCTCCCGTGCAGCTGTCCCTTTCAAGTGGACAGAGCTGCACATTCAGGGCTGCCACCTGAATGACCATTCCACAGGTCTGAATCCGCTTCTGCAGGCGCATTCTTGGCGGAGAATGCCCCTGAAAGCAGCTATAGACTTTCCAGCATGGATACAGGCCCTTCAGCCCAACTTGTCCAGGCCAATTAAAATTCTCCACCCATACTAGTCCCACCTGCCTGCATTTGGCCCATATCTTTTATAACCCATCCTATCCATGTATCTGTCCAAATAGTTTCTTCAACTTTGCAATGCCACCTTTTCCTGCAGCCCGTTCCATACACCCTCAACGCTCTGTGTACCCCTCAGGTTCCTGTGCTGTGGAAAATGCGGGAAATTAACCTGCATCCAACACAGATTTTTATCCAGGCTGATGACATCACCGATTATGTCACTTCCGGTCCATGTGGCAGAGGGAGAGATGTAGGTAAGCCCAGCAGGCAAGCCTGGAAGTGATGGTCTTGCACTAGGCCCCCAGCGTATACATCAACTTGACAACGTGTCCAGCGACAGTATAGAATACTTCTTAAACTAATGTCGTCTGATTACTAATTCCCCTACTCAGGGGAAAAGACTCTCTGCATTCACCTGATCTATTCCTCTCATTATTTTGTACACCTCTCTGAGATCAGCCCTCATCCTCCTGAACTCCAAGGATTAAAGGCCCAGCCTGCTCAACTCCTCCCCATAGCTCAGGGCTCCTGGGTGCTGGCAACACCCTTGCAAATCTTCTCTGCACCCTCTCCAACTCGACAGCATCTTTCCCATCACACAGTGACCAAAAGCAAACACCATACTGCAGATGTGGCCTCACCAACTGCAACATGACCTCCCAACTCCTGTATTCAATACTCTGAAGGAGGGCGTCGGGTGTCTGGAATGGGCTGCCAGAAGGCACAGTAGAGGCAGGGATAATTGTAATGTTTAAGAGGCATTTGGATGCATAATAGGCAGGAAAGGTTTTGAGGGGTATGAATCAAATGCAGGCAAATGGGTAGTTTATATAGACCAAGTTGGGACACAGGGCTCGTTCCAGTGCTGTAAACCTCGATGAGTCTTTGACATCCACGATCTTATCAACTCGGTGTAAAAATAAAATTGGCCTCGTCGTGCCCTTGATCCCCTTCTCTGATCACTTTCAGTCCATTGTCACCAACGCTCCGGCCAGTGTGAGCAGCGTCTCGCTGATCCGCTCCTTCAAAAGGTCCCTGAATATGCTCCCGGCTGCTGAAGGTTTCCTTTCAGCTTCCCTTCTCCCCGAGAACTGCCAACTTCAGGTCTTTCCTTCATCTGGTCCTTGTGACTTTACACCCTGGGGCCAGAGAAGGAGAGATGTTTGGCCTTCAGAAAGCAAGTGGCCTCCGCACAATTTTTACAAATTTAATTTTAACACCACCACCACATGGTAGAAGGTCCTTTCCGGCCCACCAGGCAGTGCCACACAATTCCGCCCAATTAACCTATAAAACCCCATTCATTTCTTTAGCCAGGGGGTGGTAAATCTGTGAAATTTGTTGTCACAGGCAGAGACTGATAAGTTCTTCATTAGCCAGGGTATCAAAGATTATGGGGAGAGTGGGAGAATGGAGTCAGCTCATGATTAAACAGCAGGGCAGACTCGATGGGCTAAATAGCCTATTTCTGCTCCTACATCTTATTGGACAGTTCCACACAGGCCACAAGCGGAACGCACAATCTCTGTAAGCACCGGATTCGAACCCCGGTCGCTGGTAAAAGCATTAACTGCTGCACCTACCACTCTGCTGTCTAACTGCTCTGAAATACAATGGGGAGAGGGGCCAGGGTGAGATCTTCAACAGGAGAGTGCAGTAATTCAGCAGGAATATTAATTACATGGTAAATGTATCTTTGATAGAAGCAGGTTACATGAAGAGGGACTAATTAAGATGATCTAATTTAGCTGGCAAAGAGTAATTTCTTTGAACCGTCATGGATGATCTGATGGATTCCTTGTGTTCGTTTAATGCCTTGCAAAATTGAGTGATAAGATTTCTCTGTAAGTGCCAGATGAAGTCGAGGCCAGTGACGAATGAACACAGGCAGACATTGCCTCCCATCGCAATGCTCGATCCACAGTGACAGGGTAATTATTCTTCAATTTCCCCCAGCACAGAGAAATATTCTTAACTCGTCGACATCCCTGCAGGAAACAACTTTTCACATCTTTGCATCAGCTAGCAATTATAAAGCAGCTCATGGCAGTGCACAAGGAATCTGCAGATGCTGAAAAACGGGAGCACCGCACCAAGTGCTGGAGGGGCTCAGCGAGTCAGGCTGTGCCTGTGGGAGGCGACAGACAGTTGACGTTTCAGGCCGAAAATCCTGGGCTCGGAATGTCGACTGCCCATCGCTGTCCATGGATGCTGCCTGAACCATTGAGTCCCGCCAGTACCTGGGGTGTGGCTTCAGTGTGGCGCAGCAATTCCTCAACTGACATAAGATGACAGGGAAATGGAAGCAGGAGCGGGCTGGTCAGCCCTTCTACCCTGCACAAAGGCAGGTGGTGGTGGGGGGGAGGGCGTAGGTAATGAGGAGGAATGGGCAAAGTGGCAAATTAAAAGCAATGCCGGTAAGTGCACGGTGGTGCACTTTGGTGGAAGGAATAAAAGGACAGACTATTCTTTGGGTGGGGAGAAAATTCAAAATTCGGAGGTGCAAAGGGATTCGAAAGTCCTCGTGCAGGATACCCTAAAGGTTAACTCCAAGGTTGAGACAATGATGAAGGTGGCAAATGCAATGTTGTCATTCTTATCTAGAAGAATAAGATATAGGAGCAGGGATGTGATGTTGAGGCTTTGTAAGGCACTGATGAGGCCTCACTTGGAGTACAGGGTACAGTTTTGGGCTCCTTATTTAAGAAAGGATATTCTTAAGAGGGCTCAGAGAAGATTCACAAGAATGATCCCTGCAAGGAAGGAATTAGCAATGAGGAACATTTGACAGCTCTTGGTCCGTACTCCTTGGAATTCTGAAGAATGAGGGGGAACCTCATTGAAACATTTTGAATGTTAAAAGGCCCGGAATGAATAGATGGGGAAAAGTTGTTTCCCATGGTCGGGGAGTCAAAGACAAGAGGGCAAAATTTCAATGTTGAAGGGCACCCATGTAAAACTGAGGAATTTCTTCAGCCAGAGTGTGTTTGGAGCACTGGAATTTGTGCCCATGGGTGGCTGTGGAGGCCAGGCTATTGGGTAGGGGAAAGGACTGTGTACTGGGATGAACGGGTGTGGGAGATGGTGGTGTACTGGGACGGATGTGTGGGGGAGAGGGTGGTGTACTGGGACAGAGATTTAAGGCAGAGATTGATAGGTATCTGAATAGTCAGGGTATCAAAGGGTATGGAGTGAAGACAGGTAAGTGGGTCTGTGAGAGAATGGATCAGCTCATGAAAAAATGGCAGAGCAGTCTCAATTGGCTGAATGGCCTACTTTTGCTCCAATATCTTCTGCTATTCCTGTAATCTGCCCCAGTCTCCAACTCCTCTTCTGTTCCAGTTCCCCAGAGTCCTCAATTACAAGTTACAAAGTTTTGCTGAAACACTGTCAATAAAGAAAATGAGTTTATTGTCATAAGATTCTCACAATGGCCACATGCACCAAAATTCTTACTTGCTGTAGCAGAAGATGTATTTGCAAAGGACCTTTGAGGAAGGACTCTTTAAGGAGGTTAACTTTGATCTATAAATCCATTTTTGCAATTTAAAAAGGTATGAAGGCTGCACATTTAACAAAGTGCTTTGCTCAACGCTATTACACAGCGCCAGCAACCCGGGTTCGAATCCACCGCTGTCTGTGCGGTTTTATTTCAGCTGCTCCTGCTTCCCCCACCTTCAAAAACATGCGGAGATTGGAGTTAATTAGCTCATAGGCCTCCAGGACCTGTTACCGTGCTGTACGTCTAAACTATAAACATTTAAGTCATTGAGAAGATTAAACCTTCAGCAAGCAATGGGACACAAGAGTCTCAGTGGATCAATCGGCAACTGTGGAGAGCAATAGACTGTACACCTATTGGGTAGGGACCCATTTTCAAGGCTAAGGTGGAGAGATAGCAGGCATAAACATAGGGAGTTGGGGGTGGTCTGGGGAAAGGCTGATAGAATACCGGACAGATGAAGGTGGGAGGAGATGTGATTGGTGATCAGCGGAGTAGGGGAACTGGGATGGGATCACGACTGAGGGTGAGTGAAAAGCAAGCAGTGGAATATGCTAAGAGAATGGGAACAGGAAGATGAGATGAAAGAGTGCAATCGGATTGTGGTGGGACGGTTATTCATGTAGATTTTAAGCTTATCCTACTGGGTGGAGGCTGCATACGTACAGTATATGACAGGTTATTTAAGTTTGTGTCTGATTTCACTCTCCCCCACTCATCTGTCCCAGTACACCAACCTCTCCACCATCCATCTGTCCCAGTACACTACCTTCTCCCCCACCTATCTGACCTCTACCCCTACCCATCTGACCCAGCACACCACATTCTCCCATACCTGTATGACCCAGTACACTACCTTCTTCCCCACCCACCTGTTCCAGTACACCACCACCTCCACCAACCATGTCCAAGTACACCACCCTCTATCCCACCCATCTGTCCTAGTATACCAAACTCTCCCCCACCCATCTGTCCCAGTACAGCACCCTCTTCCCCACCTATCTGTCCCATACATCACCTTCTCCCCCACTCACGACCCAGTACACCACCTTATCCACCACCCGTCTGATCTCTACCTCCACCCGTCTGTCCCAGTACACCACCCTCTCCCCCACCCATCTGTCCTAGTATACCAACCTTTCCCCCACCCATCTGTCCCAGTACACCACCCTCTCCCCCACCTATCTGTCCTAGCACACCAATCTTTCCCCCACCTGTCTGTCCCAGTACATCACCCTCCTCCCCACCCATCTGTCCTAGTACACCACTCCTCCCACAACCATCCATCCCAGTACACCTCCCTATACCCCACCCATCTGTCCCAGTACACCACCATCTCCCCCACCTGTCTGACCTCTATCCCATCAGTCTGTCCCAGTACACGACCCCCTCCACCACCCATGTCCAAGTATACCAACCTCTCCCCCACCTGTCTGTCCCAATACACCACCCTCTACCCCACCCATATGTCCCACCATCTGTCCCAGTACAGCCAGTTTAAAAATTGTCTGCTATTGCTATTTGTTGCCTCTCTCTCTCGCCCCCCCCCCCACTGCGACTTTCCCGCGGCAAAATTTATACCCTCTTTTTAATCTTTTCTTCCTTGATTGCAAAACCTTGGGTCATTTCTATCCCACAATGCAATTGCCCATTCAACACTTGCCTGACTGCAACACCAGGTGTGTCTGCAGACACCGGGGATTGTACTCGGGCCCGAGACTGTCATCTTACACCAGCGTTGAGAAGATTTTTGTTTCACACTAGACCCTTCATAGGCTGATTGGCTGTTAATTCCTGGGACCACTGGCAAACGTAAAATGCTTCTAATTTTTCTGCCTCAACAACCAGCCCTGGTAAGGCATTCCACGAACCCAAATCTCTCGATGTAAAAACTTCCCCCTGATATCTCCCCTGCTACGTTCAGGTCAACATAAAAGTTTTATTATCCTGTTCAAGCTCTTTTTTAAAAATGTAACTCCACTTAAAGGTGCTGAGCAATTTATGCCTACATTGGAGAGGGTGTTAAATTGATTAAAATACTCCCATAATCTAGTGCACTATAAGTGTTCTAGATTTACCCATTTACTCATATGGTGATTAGTATTTGATGTCCCACCTTCCACCTTTGTCAGCCAAATTAGAACGTAGAGCATAGAGCATTCCACTGCAGTCCAGGACCTTCAGCCTACAATGCTGTGCTGACCTATGTAAACCTACTCCACAACAATCTAATCCTTCCCTAATCCTCCATTTTTGCTGCATTTTTCCTGTCTAAGAATCTTTTGAATGCCCCCATTGTACCTGCGTCCACCACCATCCCCAGCAATGCATTTCAGGCACCCACCAACCTCTGTCTAAAAAACCTCCCCTGACGTCTCCCCTAAACCATCCTCCACTCATAGATGTCCCAGGAAAAGGATGCTGGACATCCACACAAATTAGGAGATGGAATAATCAGAGAATGTGGTGCAGACCATTTAGCCCCTTTGTTTCCATGCTAGCTTAAGGTGGGATGTGAGTGGGAAGGGAAGGTTGAGAATCACTGCTCTAGACACAATTGCTACTGAAATATTTTGCTTGAAAAAAATTGTCATTGGCCCATTTCCTTTGGAGCTCTGAAACCGTGCACATAACGAGTCAATGAGGGATGATTAAAACAGTGGTTTTCAAACTTTTTCTTTCCACCCACATCCCACCGTAAGCAATCCCTTACTCATCACAGAGCATATTTGGTATAGGGAATATTTAAGGTGGGATGTGAGAGGAAAGAAAAAGTTTGAAAACCTCTGACACAGGCAACGGGGATGAGCTCAGGTCAGGGACTTGGCCAGTATAGACAAGATGGGCCAAAAGGCCTGTTTCTGTAGGTATTTACAAACTAGGGCTGCTCGGGACCCATGTATCCTACCCATGTAGCGGGCCCCTGTAGCCCCTTATATACTGGACCCTAAATTGCTGGTTGAATGGTGACCGGGCAATTTAGGGGCGCTCCCACCCCTTCGGTGATGCGGTGAGTGACATGTCACGTATTCACCTGTTGCCAGAGGCCCCACATGGAATCCCCAGTTCCCTGTGTTGGCCTTCAAAAGGTAAGTGGCGGTGGGGGCAGTACTGTTGGGGCCAGGGTGAGTGCGGAGTCAGAATGCTGTCAGGGCTGGGCAAGGAAAGTAGGGTCAGGGTGGGGGAGAATGCTGTCAGAACCAGGGAAGAATGCTGTTGAGACTGGGGGGAGGAATGCTGTTGGGCTAGCGGGTGAATGCTATCAGGCTGGCGGGGGGTGGAATGGGCTGTCAGATGAATGGAGTGGACCGGCATGGAATGGAGATGGGACAGGAGCAAAGGCTATCCTTCTTACCCATAAGGAAGACAGCCAATGCACGCAAGCACTGACATAATTTTCTACCCGGGCAGCCACGATCACTTACAAATTGAACAGCAGCAGGCTACACGGTGCATGTACATGGGTCAGCAATTCACCTCCGAGGTGGTTTGCCTAATCATGCAGTTTTTAAAAAAATTCTACCCTCTAATTGGCCTGTAACCGGCTAGATAATCTGTCAAATTGTAGGTTGAACTCATGTTACAATTCAATTTGTAAACCCCTTGTGTTGTTTATCTCTGAGTTCACCCTATCTCGTGTTTCCAAAGTAAATTTCCACTCCGTCTCCCTTGTTTTTAGAAGGGACCATCAGATTACCCTGCCCCATTCCTATCTCCTCTTCCTGTATAATGGTAACCTGTTTTCCACTCACACCCCCCCCCCCCCAACCCCGGGACTCTGCTCTGTTTATGGGCCCCCTTCCCTGTGAATCAGTCACATTTTTGGTTTCTTCTGCATTCCTCTCCTACCGACCGCATTAAAAAAAACCATAAAATATATTTATTTTACATGAGGTGAAAAGAAAAACAAAACTTTTACTTAACTATGCTGTGGCCGCCAGGTTGGGGGGTGGGGTGTAGAGCCCCCATTGGGAAAGGATGCTAACTAGTGCTTTATATAAAATCACTTTTCAATTATGGGAAGAACCATGCTCTCAGCTTTAGCCAGTAAGGAATAGAAAGAAATCCAATGAATTTGTGACACACATCAATAAATTCCTGATTTTAGGAGATAATAACTTGAGGGTATTGTAGAACTTTGAATTACGATAGAACTTCCATTACCTGCACTCCCAACATCTACCTTCTCAATTACTCAGGATGTTTGAGGGTCAAAACCTGGCCTCATATTTCATCACTCGGTTCAGTGCCATCCGTCTCCTTCTGTCTAAATTTCCAAGAAGGAATTAGAGCAGCATCATGACCGGAATGACTCTCCTTCCTTGTGAGGCTGGAAGATTTTTTGGCTGAACTCCCCCCCAATTCTCACACATCAGCCCACTCCGGCATCTGTAATCTTGGATGATTAAAATGTGCAGCCAGTACCCTGCCTCAAATTTGTTGACTGATTTCTTTGGCTATAATAATACATTCTAACCAAAGTCACCTTTAAAGGCTCTTCAGCTTGGTGTAACTAAAACAATCTGAATTTACACTGTACCGGGGGGGGGGGGGGGGGGGGTCCACTCCACAGGATCATTAGACTGGAGCCTCCCTCCCCTCCGTCGACGTGATCTACCGGGATCGCTGTCTGAAGAGGGCGCACAAAATCATCGAGGACCCCTTCCACCCCCGCACACAGCACCTTCCAGCAGCTCCTGTTGGGGAAGAGATACAGGAGTATCAGAGCCAGCCTCACCAGGCGGAGGAACAGCTTCTTCAGTGAGAATACTGAACGACCAAAGGAACTGCTCGCACTAACCATCCGAGATTATATTTAGAAAACAATGTTTATTTATTTATTTGTATGTATGAATATTGTCCTGCGTATATATTATCTGCATGTGTGTTATGTCTGGTTGTGTGTCTGAGTGTTTTGCATCAAGAACTGGAGAACGCAGCTTCATCAGGTGGTACTTGTACAAACAGATGACAATAAACTTGACTTCTCTCGACCCTTGAAGCAATGGAATATCCCATAACAACTGGGTCACCAAAGAAAATTAACACCAAAGCACCCACTGGACTCGATAAGGGAGTTTTTGTGCTGTGTTAAAGGGGAGCCAGAGGGAGCCAGAGATATACGGTGGGGGGGTGGGGGGGGGGGAAATCCCTGGGCTCAGGAATCCAGGGAGCTGAAGGCAAAACGTGTGGGAAAATAGATCAGCTCATGATGAAATGGTGGGCGGACTCGATGAGATGAATAGCCTATTTCTGTCCCTATGTCTTATGGCCTTAAGTGCCAGAGACTAAATAGTACATCACCAAGTCATGATGAACCATGGCTGAGCTCATTGTTGGGAAGGATGTGCCAATAATTTGGATCAATTTCCCAAATCTCGTGATATGGTGTGAGAGTATCAACCTGAAACTCAAAGTGGACAAGACGAAGGAAATGATGGTGGACTTCAGGAGGACCAGGTATGCCCACCCTCCACTACACATCAACAGTAGATAGAGTGGTCTGGAAATCCCCCTGCCTTCCAGGTATACCTTCAATGTAATCACTTCCAGTTTAGACATAGTCATTGGATGTACATGCAGCTTAGTAACAGGCCCTTTTGGCCCACGTGCCCATGCCGCCCAACTACATCCAACTGACCTGCAACCCCCCGTACGTTCTTGAAACGTGGGATGAAACTGAACCACCCCGAGGAAACCCATGCAAACAGGGGAAGAACGTACGAACTCCTTACAGACAGCGTGGGATTCAAACCCTGTTCCTGACCGCTGACGCTGTAAAGGCGTTGCGCTAACCGCTACACTAACCGTGCCAGTTGTGCAGGAATCCTATTGACGTGTCATAACAAACAACAAACCAAAGCACCTCACTTGTTGCAGCCACACAGGAATATACATCGTACACAATATTTGAAATTAAATTGCAACAACAGGCCAAGACAGAAAAATAGATAATAAATATGTAAGGATAGACAAATAACTCTTTGCCATTGAAAGCTCAAAGCTGGCGCTGCAAAGTGAGAACATGTTGCCTGCAATTGACCAGGAAGGTTTGAAGGTTGTCGCAGCCTTCAAGGTAACAAATGATCTTTAGTGACTCCAGTTAACACAAGTGTCCATTCAGTTCATTACAGGAAGGATGGAGGTGCTTTGGAGAGGGTGCAGAGGAGATTTACCAGGATGTTGCCTGGATTGGAGAACGTGTCTTATGAAGCGAGGTTCACAGAGCTGGGGCTTTTTCCTTTGGAGTGATGAGCACTGAGAGGTGGCTTAATAGAGGTGTACAAAGTTATGAGGGGCCTCGATAGGGTGGACATCCAGCCCCTTGTTCTTGGGGCAACAACAGCAAATACCAGAGGACGTTGGTTTAAGGTCAGTGGAGGGAAGTTTAGGCGATGTCTAAGGTAAGTTTTTACACAGAGAGTAGTGGAGGCCTAGAATGCATTGCTGGGTCTGGTGTTGGAGGCTGGTACAATAGGGACATTCAAAAGACTCTTGGCATTTGGATGAAAGAAAAATAGAGAGTTATGGGTGTGAGGTTGAGAAGGATTTGAATGTCGTGGAGTAAGTTTCCATAGGTCGGCACGACATCATGTTCTGTTCCCTTTATCATTCCTCTACTCCTTCCTGCCATTAGCTGAACTCCATATCCCTCTTCAGGAACCACTCCAGGTGTACACCTGCCTATGATCTATGGTAACCTAAAGATGAGAAACTTGGTTTCAGACACTATAGAAAGGACTGTGCATTATTGAAATGGGACTTTCTTTCTCTTGCACTATGGTAGTTGTGGAATTCTCTGCCCGATGAGGCAGTAGAGGTAGCCTGACTCATTGTACTTAAGACACCAGTGGATAGATTCTTGCATAAAATCCCCATAAGGGATTTACGGGTAATGGGGAACAGGCAGGTGAGTGGAGCCGAGTCCATGGCCAGATCAGCCATGATCCCATAGAACGCAGAGCAGGTTCGATGGGCCAGATGGCCGACTCCTGCTTCTATTTCTTATGTACTGATGTGATTCTGAGGATTCCCTCTGGGTGCTCAGGGTATGGTATCCTGTCATCAAAACAGCCGAGAAGATCATTGGATCTCCCTTTCCTCTATTGATGCAATTGACCAGGTGTGTTCCTTAAATAGGCCTCAAAGTATTATCAAGGACCCTTTCCATCCAGCATTGGCCTGCACCATCAGGAAGGAGGTACAGGAACATTAAAATCAGGACTGCCAGGCTGGACAAAGGTAGGAATGAAACCAGCGGATGGTTTAAACATCCCACACTGACTCATTTCCAGGACGATCTCACAATGCTCTTCAGAGAAGAGCAGGGGACTCCTCCACGGTGTCATGGCCACAGATATTACCACACTTGCATCATGAGCACAAGTTAATATCTCCAACGACCCTGACCCACCACTCTGATGCAATGGTCAGGAAGGGACCCCAGCACCCCTACATCCGCAGGAGCCTGAGGAAATCCAACGTCTTGTCCCCAATAACTTCTACAGGAGTGCCACTGAAAGTACCCTCTAAGGGTGTATCGCCATGAGGGATTGGAACATCTCCACCCAAGACCTCAAGAAATTGCAGAGGGCTGCGAACAATTCCCCCCCCCCCCACCCGCATTGACTCCATCCATACCTCCCGCTGCCTTGGACAAGCAGCCAACTTATTGAAAGACTCACCTTGCTCCGGCAAAACTCTCTTCAGCATCCCCCTTCCTTCAAGTCAGAGATTCACGAGTGCCAGAGGTCACACAGATTCAAGGACGATTTCTTTGCCCCAGTTATCAGACTCCTGAACGAGCCTCACACAAGTAAAACGAGTTTCACTGAAAGATTCCGTCCCAAAACACTGTGCTCTTCACCTCCCACTGATGCTGCTCAACCAGCTGATTGTTCATGGCTCCAGATTCCTACATCTGCAGTCTCTCAGTTACCTAATGTTGGCCTCAATTTTTAATACATTTTTTAAAAATGTAGACGCACAGCGCGTTATCAGGCCCTATCAGCCCACTAGCCCATGCCACCCAGTTGACCTCCAACTCCTGTATTTTTTGAATGGAGGGAGGAAACCCACACAGACATGGGGAGAACGTAGAAAGTCCTTACAGGCCACGCTGGATTCGAAAACCTGCACTTGCGGAGCGTTGCGCTAACCATGTCACCCAAGTGCACCCTGATTGATCCGCGCTGTTTGCTCTCCGTAACTTGGCATTGTATTTTTACCACTGCATTCGATATGAGTTGATGAGCCAGTCTCATTGCAAAATAAAGACACAATGGAAATGTATATTTTTACCTACAGGCAGCAATGAGGCAGTGATCTGTGATTTTAGAACCCCCACCGGACAACTGCTAGATTTCGCTCCGACACTAAGAAGGAAATGATCCATCTGTGTCTAACGAGGTCAGACAAGTAATACTGAATATTGGCCGACGTCACGTTGAGGATGGCATAAAAACACACGACACTGGAGAAGCTCGGCATGTCAAACGATGTTGTTTATCTTTTTCTTTTTTTTCTTTGGCTTGGCTTCGCGGACGAAGATTTATGGAGGGGGTAAAAAGTCCACGTCAGCTGCAGGCTCGTTTGTGGCTGACAAGTCCGATGCGGGACAGGCAGACACGATTGCAGCGGTTGCAAGGGAAAATTGGTTGGTTGGGGTTGGGTGTTGGGTTTTTCCTCCTTTGCCTTTTGTCAGTGAGGTGGGCTCTGCGGTCTTCTTCAAAGGAGGTTGCTGCCCGCCAAACTGTGAGGCGCCAAGATGCACGGTTTGAGGCGAGATCAGCCCACTGGCGGTGGTCAATGTGGCAGGCACCAAGAGATTTCTTTAAGCAGTCCTTGTACCTTTTCTTTGGTGCACCTCTGTCACGGTGGCCAGTGGAGAGCTCGCCATATAACACGATCTTGGGAAGGCGATGGTCCTCCATTCTGGAGACGTGACCCATCCAGCGCAGCTGGATCTTCAGCAGCGTAGCAAAGGTAAAAATACAGAACTGACATTTCAGGCTTGAGCCCTTCATCAAGATATGGAAAAATGTCAACAGGCATCCAAGCAAAAGAGTAGAGGGTTGGGGGGTGGAAGATCGCAAAGGCAGGAGGTGATAAGTGGAGGGAGGGGGCAGCAGTGATCAGGGGGAGGCCAGATGGGGGTGGGAGAGGTCGCAAAAGCAGGTGGTGCTGAGCAGAGAGGGGAGGGAGGGGGCAGCAGCGATCCAGGGGAGGCGGATGGCTGGATGAAAGGAGGGTTTTCCTCCCTCCCTTCCCCCTCCCTTCACCCAGCCATCCCGCCTCCCCTGGATCGCTGCTGCCCCCTCCTGCCATTGCGACCACCACCCCCCCCCCCCCATCCTCTACTCTTTTGCTTGGTGACATTTTTCCATATCTTGATGAAGGGCTCAAGCCCTTACCCTTTTGCTCGGACGCCTGCCGACATTTTCCATACTTTGATGAAGGGCGCAGGCTCGAACGTCGGTTCTGTATTTTGTGACATAAAGGACACGGTTTCACCTGCTGAGCTTCTCCAGCATCGTGCGTTTTTACTTCAACCCGACAGATTTTCATGTTCTGTGTTGAGGATGTTGTCTAGTTTGGTCTTTTAAGCCCTTAACTGTCCTTCTGAATGGAGAGATATTCAAAGGGAAACTGGGTCTTTTTCCACAGCTGGTTGCAGATCTCCAGAATTCCCGACTTTGATTTTAGGCTGCCAGCATCTGTAATTTTATTTAAACATTGATGTGTCTGAAGAAACATCTTCATGCCGTGAACCCAAGCTGTGTGACATGTGAAACCCTCACTGATGAGTGTCACAACTCCACATCACTGTAACTGTATTGCTGTATTAATCAGGTGTGCAGCTGAGCAAAGACACAGCTCGGCACTGCCCGAGGAGAAAGGCTGAGTACACCCTCAATCACAAGACATGTAGCAGTGTGCAAAACTCAGCACAATCTATGGAGCACGTCTCATACACACAACCTATAGAACACGTCTAGCCCACGCTCACACACACACACACACACACACACACACACACACACACACACACACACACACACACACACACACACACACACACACACAAAAAATCTCCACAACCTACAATACATTAGTATCACACACACACATACACCACAACCTACAGAACACATGTAGCATGCACATATACACACACCACAACCTACAGAACACGTATCACACACAGAACACACAGTGATTAACATGCAGCTACAGAATGCAGACTTGAATCACTTTATTTTCCCAAGCAGGTAATGTGACAGGCCCAGAGGACCCCAAAACCCAGCAGCCATAGAAATTCAACAAGACAAATGGTTACTTAAACAAAAGTTAATTTTGATTTTCTTTAATCATAAAAACAGAATCAAACTAACGTTTTACTATTAAGCTAACTTAACCCCCTTCTAATTCTAAGCGCACATGTATGTAATGTGTGTATAACTTCAGAAAAGTTCTTTGATTCACTTCTCACTCCTCCAGGTTTACCGGTATCAGGCAATTCTTATACTGGACACAGAATTGAACAACTATGAAGTTCACCAGGTTTTGGTGCTTGAAAGGTAAATGGTTACCACTCAGGAAGGTTCTTATCAGTTTTCAGAGAGAGATTTGTTGCTCGCTGGACACCCACAACTGATTCCTTCTGAACAGCTACTTCAATGTCTTGCCGAAGAAACCTGCCCCATCAGGGTTTTCCAGATGATAACCTTTTTCTTTCAGGTCACCACAGAGTTCCCTTTTGTTTCCCTTATCTCTGGTGAAACATTATATAGCCAGCCATCTCCTCTTGTATGGACCACAAGGGCTTTGAACATGCTGAACTCAGAACTCACAACCTGTCTTCAAAATGGGATTTCAAACAAGCTTCCAAAAGCCATTGCAGAAAACCAGCTGTCTCTCTTTCTCTTAGAGGGAAAAAAACACCTGTTTGTTCTCCTCTCTCTTTCTGCTTGCAAAACCACATGATATCCTTAGAACAGCAAACTGCCTTAAGACAGATTTTGTCACCGGACCCAATCTTCTGAGTTTGTTCATCTGTTGCTTTCAAATCAATAATCCATTACTCCACAGCAGGTCCAATTAACACCTATTTATGAAGTCCTTCAGCAAACCAGTTTCCATTGTCTTTACAAAGGCATTGGGAGCTAGACTGTCTGGCTTGAGCAGAGCTCTGGCATTTTAAATGAGATCTGTGTTGTGAAGTGTTTATGTTTATTTGTGACCTACACTCAAAAAAAAACACAATTTATCTTCCAAAAACATATCTATACATAATATTAAATATAACATAATCTGTTGTAGTACTAACCAATATTTTTGCCCTGTGTACTGCCACTTCACTGGTAGGTTGACCAGAAGCCTTCACCATAACATCTCCACCTTATCACTCCCAGGTAATTTCACTGAAAACCTGTGCTCAATCTGCAAGGTTTCACTTTGGCCTATTTTTCTGCCCCGAGTGGGGAACCTGTGGTGAAAATAACCTGACCCCCATCCCGTTTCCACGAGACGAAATGATCCCTCAGCTGTTCTCCGGCCTCTTACTTGGAATGGGTTGTGCTCAGTATTATTCTGCCAGTGACAATATGATCGAAGTCCACCATTAAAAAAAAATCTTCTCATTTCCATCAAAGTCATTGGAAGCCTGAGATGAGATGTAAAGTGTTTAGTTATCTGTGAACTAGTGGTGTTGTGATTGGATGCCTGTATTGAGTGGCGTTGTGATTGGATGCCTGTATTGAGTGGCGTTGTGATTGGATGCCTGTATTGAGTGTTGTTGTGATTGGATGCCTGTATTGAGTGGCGTTGTGATTGGATGCCTGTATTGAGTGGTGTGATTGGATGCCTGTATTGAGTGGTGTTGTGATTGGATGCCTGTATTGAGTGGCGTTGTGATTGGATGCCTGTATTGAGTGGCATTGTGATTGGATGCCTGTATTGAGTGGCGTTGTGATTGGATGCCTGTATTGAGTGGCGTTGTGATTGGATGCCTGTATTGAGTGCCGTTGTGATTGGATGCCTGTATTGATTGGCATTGTGATTGGATGCCTGTATTGAGTGGCGTTGTGATTGGATGTCTGTATTGAGTGGCATTGTGATTGGGTATCGTATTGAGTGGCGTTGTGATTGGATGCCTGTATTGAGTGGCATTGTGATTGGATGCCTGTATTGAGTGGCGTTGTGATTGGGTGTCGTATTGAGTGGCGTTGTGATTGGATGCCTGTATTGAGTGGCGTTGTGATTGGATGCCTGTATTGAGTGGCGTTGTGATTGGATGTCTGTATTGAGTGGCATTGTGATTGGATGTCTGTATTGAGTGGCGTTGTTATTGGATGCCTGTATTGAGTGGCGTTGTGATTGGATGCCTTGATTGAATGGCGTTGTGATTGGATGTCTGTATTGAGTGGCGTTGTGATTGGATGTCTGTATTGAGTGGCGTTGTGATTGGATGTCTGTATTGAGTGGCGTTGTGATTGGATGTCTGCATTGAGTGGTGTTGTGATTGTGTGCCTGTATTGAGTGGTGTAGTGATTGGATGCCTGTAATGAGTGGTGTTGTGATTGGATGCCTGTAATGAGTGGTGTTGTGATTGGATACCTCTTTTGAGCGGTGTTGTGATTGGATCAGAACATGTAGATGCAGATAGATATTGGATGCACAATCACTAGGTTTGCAGATGACATAAGTATCAGTGGATATGTTGACTGTGTGGAATGTTGCCTTAGACTACAATACTTGTGAAATGGACCAAGAAATGGTAGATTAAATTTAGTCCAGATAAATATGAGGTTGTGCCTTGTGGTGTCATGAGATCCAGAGGGACTTCAATGTGCAAGTCCCAATATTCCTGAAGGTGACAGCACAGATTGCTTCTAAAGTAGATAATGAGATTAATTCATTCAAATTGGTTCGGGCTGTGAGGCGGAGGAGGCGGCGACTGGAGTTCGGGCAACCATCTGGAGGAGGAGGAGATTGGAGAGAGTGACGGAGTTAATTGGCCAAGGGGCCAATAAAAAGGGTAAATATAAGGGAGTGGCCAGTGAGGGGCAGCCCAATGGATGAGTGGCATAGTGAAAGAGTGGGTCCTTGATGCTTTGGCTCGAGAGGCTTAGGCGAGTAGAGGCTGAGGACAAGCATGCTGGACTAAAGGTAAGACATTCACAGTTAATTGAATAAGATGTGAGGAGAAGGAGGCGGGATGAATGTGAGGGCAGTTTTCTGCTCTCAGTGTCACATGTGGGAAGTCATGGGGTCTTCACGTCTCCTGGACATCCAGTGTGCACAAATTGGGCTGAGCTGCAGCATCTAAGGGACCGAGTCAGGGAACTTGAGCTGCAGATCGATGTCCTCTCTCTGGTTAGGGAGAGTGAGGCCATCACGGACAAGGAGTGAGGCCTGAAGGACCGGGTCAAGGAACTTGAGCTGCAGCTCAATGACCTCACTCTGGTTAGGGAGAATGAGGCTATCGTAGACAAGAGCTACAGGCAGGTGGTCGCACAGGGGCCACGGGAGGAGGGGCAGTGGGTTACTGTTAGGAGGACGAAAGGGAGGGGTCAGGTTCATGTGAAAGCACCCGAGTCTGAAATCCTCAGAAATCGGTTCTCCACCCTGAGTACTGAGGAGAGGGATAGTCAGACTATGGTGGGCAGAGCTGTGGTGTCATACTCTGTGACCCAGAAAGGTAGGAATAAAAGGAAAAGGATGATAGTCATAGGGGATTCAATGGTTAGGAGGACAGACAGAGGTTTTTGTGGACACAATAAGAAAAACCAGATGGTGAATTGCCTCCCTGGTTCCAGGGTCCAGGATGTGACTATGTGTGTCCAGAACATTCTAATAGGGGAGGGTAAGGAGCCTGAGGTTATGGTACATGTTGGTACCAATGATGTTGGAAGGAAGGAGGAAGTGGTCCTGCAGAATGAGTATAGGGAGTTGCGTAGGGAGCTAAAAAGGAGGACCACTAAGGGGGTAATTTTGGATTGCTTCCTGTGTCATGTGACAGTCAGGGCAGAAATAGAATTAGGTGGAGGTTAAACACGTGGATAAAGGGGTGGAATAAGAGACAGGGTTTCAAGTTCTTGGACCACTGGGACCTTTTTTGGGGAAGATGGGAGCTATACCGTAATGTTGGGTTACATCTTAATCCCAGAGGGACCAATCTCCTGGCGGGGGCATTTTCTAGGGCTGTCGGGGGGGGTGGGGGGAGTTTAAACTATTATGGTTGGGGACAGGGTTTCAAGTTAGGCAGGACAGCAGGGTGAGGGTTAGTAGGCTAAGGAAAGAGACAAGTTTGAATAATTTGAGGGAGGAAAAGCAGGAAGTAGTAAAAAGATGTTGTAGTAAAAATTGTGAGAATGGAAGAGAGGAGGATATGCAGAAGGTAGGATGTAGGAGATCCCTGAAATGTATTTATTTTAATGTGAGGAGTGTAGTAAGGAAGCTGGATGAGCTAAAGGTGTGGATTGACATGTGGCATTATGATGTTGTGGCCATTAGTGAGACGTGGTTGAAGGAAGGTTGTGACTGACAGTTGAATGTTCGAGGATTTTGCTGCTTTCGATGTGACAGAGTTGGTGGATTAAGAGGGAGAGATGTGATATTACTTGTCAGGGAGGATATTACAGCAGAGCTGAGGCAAGATAGACTGGAGGGCTTATCGAGGGAGGCAGTGTGGATAGAGCTGAAAAATAAGAAGGGTGAGGTTACTATTACGGGGGTATATTATAGGCCTCCAAATGGGGAAAGGGAACTAGAAGAGTGAATGTGTAAGGAAATAGGTGAGATGTGCAATCAAAATAGGGTGGTGTTGGTTGGGGATTTCAATTTTCCAAACATAGATTGGGAAACGCAGTCAGTAAAAGGGCAGGATGGCTTCGTATTTATCCATTGTGTTCAGGAATGCTTTTTGCAGCAATATGTTGAGATGCCAACTAGAGGGGGAGCGGTATTAGATCAGTTGTTTGTGAATGCAATGGGGCAGGTGACGGAGGTAAGCATTGGAGAGAACTTCGGATCCAGTGATCATGGGTCCATTAGCTTTAGCTTAATGATAGAAAGGGATAGGTTGGGTCCGAGATTGAAGGTCTTCGAGTGGGGGAAGGCCAGATTTGGAGAAATGAGAAGGGATTTGTAGAGAATTGTGTGGGTTGATCTTTTTGCCGAAAAGGATGTAGAGGAAATTTGGGGGGCATTTAGGGGTGAGATTTTGAGAACGCAGGATCTTTATGTTCCAGTCAGGCTAAAGGGGAAGGCTAAAGGTTGAAGGGAACCAAGGTTTTCTGATGAAATTAAGAAGTTGGTTTGGGACAAGAGGGAGGCCTATACCAAATATAAAAAACAAGGGATTGAGGAGATGTATGGTCATTACTTAGATTGCAGGAAGAACCTTAAGAGGGAAATTAGAAAGGCAAAAAGAAGCTATGAGGTGTCCATAGCTAATAAGGTGAAGGTGAATCCTAAGGGTTTTTACAGATATGTGAACAGTAAAAGAGGGTTAAGGATAGAATAGATCCACTGGATGATGGGACCGGTGAACTATGTCAGGAACCGTATGAGATGGGAGAAATATTGAACAATTTTTTCTCGTCCGTATTCACGAGGATAGGGATTAGTAAAGCGAGAGTTTTGGAGCTTCTAGGGTCAATTAAGGTGGATAAGTCTCCTCGTCTTGATGGGATTTTTCCCAACACTTTAAGGGAGGTCAGGGAACAAATAGCGGGGACACTGACAGTGATTTTTCAAAGATCACTGGAGAAGGGGGTGGTACCACAGGATGGGAGGGTTGCAAATGTTGTCCCATTGTTCAAAAAAGGCAGTAAGTGTAGGGCAAGTAATTATCGGCCAGTAAGTTTGACTTTGGTGGTGGTGAAGGTTTTGGAGGGTATTCTTTGAGATAGTATATAGGCATATCTGGATAGGCAGGGATTGATTAGGGGCACCCAGCATGGGTTTGTAAAAGGAAAGTCATGTTTGACGAACCTTGTTGAGTTTTTTGAGGAAGAGACAAAAAAGATGGTTGATGTGATCTATTTGGATTTTAGTAAGGCTTTTGATAAGGTTCTGCATGGAAGGTTAATAAGGAAGGTTCAGTCACTAGGAATTAGTAGAGAGATTGTGACATGGGTTCAGAGGTGGCTGGGAGATAGACAGCAGAGAGTCACGGTGGACAACTATATGTCAGGTTGGAAGCCTGTGACAAGCGGGGTGCCTCAAGTGCTGGGTCCCTTGTTGTTTATCATTTATGTTAATGATGTAGAGAAGGGTGTGGTTAACTGGGTAAGCAAATATGTGGATGATACGAAAATAGGGGGAGTGGTGGATAGTGAGGTAGATTTTCATAAATCTAAACAAAGGTGGGAAAGGGACCTGGGTATAGATATAAATGATAAAAATTGGACACAAATATATTATGATAGTATAAAAAATACAATAAATGTTAGATATAGAATGGTTCAATATAATTTCATACATCCGTTATATATTATACCACAAAAGCTTAATAAAGTCAGATATTTTGGATAAGTGTTTTTGATGGAAACAGGACACAGGCACCTTTTTACACTCTACATGGATGTGCCCCAAATTGGATTCTTTTAGGACTAATTCAATAGATTTTCTCCAACAGGTAATAGGTGTTAAACTCCCAATAAACCCTCTGTTGTTTCTTTTGGGGATATATCAAAGATTAGTCCAGATTTAAAATTAGATTGGTTTCAAAAAGAATTTTTAAAGATCACGCTGGCAGTTGCCAGGAAATTGAATACGGATTTTGTATTAGATAGATAGTATGGTGAAACACCTTAGGAAAAGATTACATATAATTTAAAGAAAAAAATGGTAAGTTTTTGAAAATTTGGTTTCCATCTATGCAAAAGATTGATGTTATAACATTATAAGTAATTGCATTATGTCAATTGGTAGAATTTGGTGCGAACTTTGTCACTCCTGGCCACACCTTAATGTGTCTCATTTTATTACTTTATTAATGTTGTATATGTGTTTCTTTTCTTATATATATATATATACTTAGATTTTGATCAAGTGTTATGTATACTTCATATTTAAAAGATAGAATGATAGTGTTAGAATAATTAGGTCATAATTTATCCATAAGCTAATATCTAGTATTGTTATGAAATCAATCACTTTTTTTGTTCTTTTCTTGCTTTTGTTGGGGGTTTTCTGTGTGGGATGGAGTGGGTGGGGGGGAGCAAAATGATAAAAAAGCATGTATTGATTTTGATATATAGAATTTTTGGTTCTGTATGCAATTTTGTTACATGTGCCAATAAAATAAAATTTGAAAAAAAGAGAAAAAAAAACAGTGGGGGAGGAATCCAGACCAACAAAACATGTTAATTGGATGTGACATGGGACTAGGTGAGAATTGATCATGTTTGTGTGAAAGGAGACAGGGAATGGGAGACAACGGGGGAGGGGGGGGTGGGAGAAGTGGGTGGGGATGATGGGTTTACTGAAAGCCAGAGAACTCGATATTAATGTCATCCGGTTGGAGGGTGCCCAGTTGGAAGATAAGGTGTGGCTCCTCCAATTTACGGGTGGTCTCAGTCTGGCAGTGCATGAGACCACGGACAGGCATGTCGGCAAGGGAATGAGATGGAGAATTGAAGAGGGTGGACACCAGGAGATCCATGCTATTGTAGTGGACAGAGCCAAGGTGCTCAATAAAGTGATCTCCCAGTCTGCGTCCAGTCTCTCCAATGTAGAGGAGACCACAACAAGAGCATTGGATGGAGTAGATGACCACTGCAGATTCACAAGTGAAATGTTGCTTCACTTGGAAGGAATGTTTGGGGTCCTGAATGGTGCTGAGGGAGGAAGTGTGGGCGCAAGTGAAGCATCTCAGAGGATCAAAGAGTCCCTTACTGACCCAATATCGGAATTGAACTGTGAGAGCCCTCATGTTCCGATGGAGTCATTGACCTGAAACATTGTCTCGCATTTTGCTCACTCTCCACGGATGTTGCCTGGCCTGTCAAGTCATTCTGGCGCTTCTTGTCAAGTCAGGTCAAATTTATTGTCATCTGATTATACAAGTACAACCCGATGAAACAGAGTTCTCTGGCCCTCAACGCAAAACATACAGACACATAACCAGACGTAACGCGCATACAGACAAACAACACATATGTAGGACAAATCTTTCATCTATACAAATAAATAAATAAATAAATTTGTATGTTTCAGATGAGTGGAGTGAGCTGCTCAGCATTCTCATTGCCCACAGGAAGAAACTGCTCCTCACCCTGGTGGTGCTGCGTCTGATCCTCCTGTATCTCTTTCCTGATGGGAGCAGCTGAAAGATGTTGTGTGAGGGGTTGAAGGGGCCCTCTTCAGATTACGATCTCGATAGGTCGCATTGAATAGGGTCAGGAATTCTCTAATTGACCTCTCTCCCACTCTTACAGTCCTGTGGATTGACCTCCGATCCATTTCTCTACAGTAACCGTACCCACACTGTGATGCAGCTGGCATCACAGCTGGCTCTTGACAGAGCTGCTGTAAAAAGTTGGCATGATGGTGGCCAATAGTCCTGCCCGCTACAGTATTTTCAGGAATTGCAGTCACTGTTGGGCTTTCCTGACCAGTGGGGAGATGTTGTGTGTCCACGATGGGTCACTAGTTAAGTGAACACCAAGGAAGTTGGTGCTCTCTACTCTCTCCACTGCAGAGCTGTTGATGTGTAGTGGAGGGTGGTCATTCCTGGTCCCCCTGAACTCCACAATCATCTCCTTCATCTTGTCCACATTGAGACTCAGCTTGTTACTCTCATAAGATTTTCCACCTCTCCTCTATAGAGCGACTCATCGTTGTTGTCAATGAGGCCAACTCCTGTTGTGTCATCTGCAAACTTGATGACAATGTTTTATTCGATATTGGGCACAAGGCAGCACCCAGCACAAAAACAGAGCTTTATGCCCCAAATGTAGGAAGAAAAGCTGCAAGGAGTGGGACGGACTCAATGACTCCTTCAAATATCTAGCATGAGCTCAGTGGACCAAGTGGCCTCTTTCCCTGCTGCAAGGTTGAAGTCCTTGCATTACCACAGCAGAAGGAGCCCAATCACACTCCCTCCGCACCAGATATCCGGACCAACCTGAAGATGACAGTCCTTTACAAACATAACACTCAGCACCACCTCAAAACCATCACTCCCGCACGCTTCAGCGCTTTCCATTTTACGATGGTATTTAATTCTTCATGCTGTAAAGAACAAACACGACATTAACTTTTAGAGCTCTTAAGTACCAGTTACAAGATGCACCTCCATCAAAGCTGCCATTGCCCAGGGTAATAAAGTCAAATTAAAATGCATTAATAGTCTGCCATCAGATGCAACGTAAATCAACAGACCCAGCGCTCCTTTTATTGAGAGATTTCAATGCTGCTGCTATGCACAGAGCTCAGTGGAGCCTCTGTGTGTGTGTGTGTGTGTGTGTGTGTGTGTGTGTGTGTGTGTGTGAGTGTGTGTGTGTGGGACAGTGTGTGTACGTGTGAGACAGTGTGTGTGCGCATATGAGCACATGTGTGTAGAACATACATACACACAATGTACATAGATGCAAACATGCATGTATACGCACACACACTCACCACACACACTGTCTCACAGTCACACACACACACTCACATACACACACTCACACAGACAACATCTTACACACATTCTCACACACTCTCACATGCACACACTCACACAGACAACATCTCACACACATTCTCACACACACTCTCACACACACAAACACACTCATACACACTCTCACACACATTCTCACAGACTCTCTCTCACATACACATACTCTCACAGACATCTCACACACACTCTCTCTCACATATACACACTCTCACAGACATCGTCTCTCTCTCTCTCTCACACACACACACACACACACACACCTCCTCCCCTCTATTTGCAATGTCTGCACCACCATCTAATAGCACCTTGCACACAATAGAAAATGCCAGAGAACATTTAAGACCAGAAGACATCGGATTCATTTAAGCCATTCAGCCCATCGAGGCCACCATGCCATTCAATCATGGCTGATTTACTATCCCTTCCAACCCATTTCTCCTACCTTCTCCCAATAAACCTTGATTTCAAATTTCTGAATTTCATGACTACCAAATTTCATGGCCTGTTCATGACAATGAACAAAGTGAAGGGAGGGAAGTTTATGGGAGACAATAGGGGAGAGGTGTGGGGTGCCTGGAATGCCTTGTTGGGGACCGTGGTGGAAGATGAAACATTGGGGGCATTTAAGAGACTCTTAGATAGGCACATGGATGGAAGAAAAATAGAGGGTTATGGGGTAGGAAGAGTTTTTAAAGGAATATCTGGGTCGGCACAACATTGAGGGCAGAAGGGCCTGTACTGTACCGTATTGTTCAATGTTCTGTCTATGTCTATCCTTCTAAACTCCATTGAGTACAGTCCCAAAGCCTTCAAATACTCCTCATAAGAGAACACTATCATTCTAGGGATTAACAAGAGAAGTGAACGAAGAATGAAACACCAAGGCACTAATGTATGCATTGGGCCAGCTGGCACAAAGGTAAGTCTTTAGGATAAGGTAAAAATGGAGGAGAGAGAGAGAGAGAGAAATGAGAGAGAAAGAAAGGAGGAGAAAAAGAGAAAGAGAGGAGAAAGAGTGGGGAGCAAGAGAGAAAAGAATAGAGGGAGGAAAGAGAAAATAGAGAGAGGGGGAGTGATAGGAGAGAGGAGAGTATAGAGAAAGAGAGAGTGGGAAAGAGAGGATAGAGAGACAAGAGAGGTGAGAGGGGAGAGAGAGAGGAGTCGCCAGTGGCCTCCAGTCTTGGAATGATTAAATGCAGAGATAATGAAGACAGCAGATTGTAAGAGGATACTTCCCTCTGAGGATGTCTCCCAGCAGCATTTTCACAGCCAATGAAGTACCTTTTGAAGAGCTGGCATCCCTTACTATTCAAAAAGCTATCTACAGTGTATGTGCCTTAAATATATTTTAATAAAGCAGCCACAGCTGCTACTTTGGGCAGCGAATGTTATGGAGCCACCACTCTTCGGGAGAAGCAGTTCCTCTTTATCTCTCTCTCTTAAATCTCCTCCCCTGGACCTTGAGGCAATGGCCCCCAGTTCTAGTCTCACCTATTAGTACAAACAAAGCTAAACTCCCTCATCTCGAGAATCAACCTGGCGAGTCTCCTTGGCACAGCTTCCAAAGCTTCTGTTATCCGGAATTCAAGCAACTTGTCAGCCACAAGCATCTGACAAAAAAAATCACCTAAAATAAATAGATTTAAAAAAATACAGGTTTAAAATTGGTGTTATTCCATCTATCCATGCAACATGCAGTCTCAAGCAACCCGGAAAATTCACTTATCCGGCATCTACTATTCCCCATAGGTTCCGGATAGCAGGGGTTTTACCGTATCCTCTTTCTCAAACAAGGAGACCAGAACTACAAGGAGTACTCCAGGTGCGGGCTCACCAGTACCTTGTACACGTGCAGCAGAACCTCCTAGCTTTTAAATTAGCCAGGGTATCCATCAGAGGTCATGGGGAGAAGAACAGGCAGTGGGGCTGAGTGGGAAAATGGATCAGCTCGTGACTGAATAGCAGCGTAGACTCAATTTCCGCTTCTGGCTCATCTGGTCTTATGGCCGAAATTCAATCCCTTTAGCAATCAAGGCCAACATCCCATTTGCCTACAATCTGGAGGCCCATGCACAAACACACCCAGGTGTCTCTCCACAACAGCACACTGCAATTTTTCACCTTGTAGGAACACAAAAATGCTGGAGGAACTCGGTAAGTCTCGCTGCATCCATAGGACATAAAGATACATAACCAACATTTCAGGCCTGAGCCCTTCCTCAAGGCAGACTTTCGTGTTTCACCACTTAGGAGTCAGTATTCACACATGAATATAACTAGGTTATCTGATCCATTTAGTTGAGGGATGACGCAGGGAAAGCCACCCCTCCATTAATTGTTACATCTACATGGGAAGCAGGAAGATATTCTGACCTTAACGCCTTCACCCAGGCAAATTGTTCGGCATGGATGAGTCAGGACAAAGTCCTGTTACCGTGCTATAAAACTTGATGACTTTATCTCTTTCTGTGAATCTGATTTAACTTAGAGTGATGAGTATCACAGCTGAGGGAGACCTGCTGCACACCTCCAGAGACCAAGGTTCAATCCTGACCTTGGGAGTTGTCTGCGCAGAGTTTCCATGATCTCCTTCTGAAACCTCCCCCCACCCCCCCCATGCTGTGGGTTCCTCCCACATACCCAAAACACACAGATTACACTAGAGAACAAATTTTTTCAACAGATTTGCTTCCTAAAAAATAATGAGGGATTGTGATAGACTTCAAGTTGAACACAAGGCTAATTTCAGATTTGCTGAATCACATAGAAAGTTGGAGAAACATTAAATTAATTCTTGTTGAATTTAGCATGTTTAATCGCATAATGACGCTGACACAAGGCATTGGTTCAACTGACCTAAAAATGTTTTGCCGCTGATTTTCATTTGTACTCAGCATCTGATGCCTCTCATGTCAGTGTCCAAAAATAGTTGGCCAGCATTGATGGATCCCAGTTGCCCTGATGCTACTTTTCCATGGGCACAATGTCCCGGTAAAACCTTTCACTGTGTTCATCACTGACGGCACCAAGATCAGCAGGGAAAGAGTCCCAAGTGCGAACGCAGAAAGTGAATTTTCAATGACATGCTGCTCTTCATGGGTTGATATGCTTGAAGTCGACTTAAAATATGACAGGAAGTCAGAAGAATAGGGTTATATCTGTTATGTGATAGAAAGGTTTTAAGATGATTTTCATGATCAACAGTCCAAAATCCATAAATACACCTAAAAGTGATGAGGAAGAAAATCTTCCTTGTCCAGCATTATTGGGTTAAATTGCCACTGTAGTTGTTTCTGGTGTGCAGGTGAGCAGTAGAATCTGGGACGGGAGAACATTGAGGGGATAAAATGGATTACAGCAAGATTTGCATAAATGGGTGGCTGATAATTATCTCAGTGTAGGTGAGCGGGGTCACTAGACGAATTGGCCACTGCAAGTTATCCCGGTGTAGGCGAATGGGGTCACTAGACGAATTGGCCACTGCAAGTTATCCCAGTGTAGGCGAATGGGGTCAATAGACGAATTGGCCACTGCAAGTTATCCCGGTGTAGGCGAATGGGGTCAATAGACGAATTGGCCACTGCAAGTTATCCCGGTGTAGGCGAATGGGGTCAATAGACGAATTGGCCACTGCAAGTTATCCCGGTGTAGGCGAATGGGGTCAATAGACAAATTGGCCACTGCAAGTTATCCCGGTGTAGGCGAATGGGGTCACTAGACGAATTGGCCACTGCAAGTTATCCCGGTGTAGGCGAATGGGGTCAATAGACGAATTGGCCACTGCAAGTTATCCCGGAGTAGGCGAATGGGGTCAATAGACAAATTGGCCACTGCAAGTTATCCCGGTGTAGGCGAATGGGGTCAATAGACAAATTGGCCACTGCAAGTTATCCCGGTGTAGGCGAATGGGGTCAATAGACAAATTGGCCACTGTAAGTTATCCTGGTGTAGATTCTGGAGGTGGGGGGGGGGGGGTGCTGATGAGAATGAGAGGAGAATAAAATCAAATAAGTGTATGATTGGTGTAATTGGAAGGTCAATGTGGATTTGATGGGCCATATGGCCTATTTCCCTGCTATATCACTCGGTGACCCGATGATCCGATGGCTCTTAGTAATAATGAGGCTTTAGATGGAGTACATGATACACCAGTTTTATTGGACAGACTGTCTTCTCACGCCTATGTATTTGTGTAAACTTATTGACTCACATTGACTGGTTTCCCTTTCAATATCTCCAAGAAGTGGATTTTGAGAGGATCAGCCAGCCCACCATCTAGTGTAGATTGTCTGCTGAGTGACTTGTACGCCTTGCATGCAATGATAGACGCCGTCTGTTTAAGGTCAATGGAGGTTCAGGGGAGATGTCAGAGGTAAGTCTTTTTTTTACACTGAGAGTAATGGTTGCCTGGAATTCATTGCCAGGGTAGTGGTGGAGGCTGGTACAAAAGGAACATTCAAAAGACAAATATGGATGTAAGCAAAATAGAGGGTTATGGCCTGGTGTGAGGGAGGGAAGGGTTAGATTGTTGTGGAGTAGGTCGCTGCAACATCATGAGCTAACGGGTCTGTTCTGTGCTGTTACGTTCTATGATATTGTCTGAATTCCAGAGACATGGATTTTGTCTACATTGACATGGAGAGGATAGGTTTAGAGGGATATGAGCCAAGCATGGGCAGGTGGGACTAGTGTGGGTGGGACATTTTGACCGGCGTGAGTAGATTGGCCTTCAGGGCCTGTTTCCACCCTGTCCGACTCTGACTGTGACCTCATCACTACATCGAGTGATTTTTCAACCACATCCTGAGATGTTGCACTTTGAACATCTGTCCAAATGTCGTGGAACATCTGGACCCAACTGTCCCCATTACATAACGATTCCATATTTCCCCCAACTACTTTACAGCCAATTAGCAACTTTCAGAACCTTGTTGTCCGTCCACTAATTTATTCAAAGATCCAACACCCAACAATTGAGATAATTCACTTGATTCAATATTTAAGGTTCTTTTATTTGTCCTGAAAAAAATGTTTATTTTAAAAAGGGGAGCAGACTCGCTGAGCCAGTACTTTGTAACTGGGGGCCACAATCAAGATTTATTGCCCTGGGTACGGAAATACACAGAAAAATAAAGGATTGTCCTTTGCATGCCCTGCAAAGGCACACGAGGAAGTGGGTCTGGACCACGAGACATGGGCTTGGAGGGAAAGGCAGCAAAAACCCTGGACCAGGCGTGGACTCGGAGGCTGAGTGCAGACCAGGGCAAGATTAACATCAGAGCAAATGCGACTGGCCCCGCATTTTCAAGGACTCTGCACTGAATGCTTGCTTTATTACCATAGTACAGCACTTGCTCTATTCATAGAACTGAATATCCCAATTGTTTTTAGACAATCAGAAACACCCCCAATCAAAGAACATTTAAGTGAAAGGCATGGATGCAAAAGAATCAACATGTCCATTCCAACGCTGTAAAAGTTTAACTTAAAAAGTTATCAAAAATTACGCAAAGCGTGAAATCTTCACTCCATTATAATCAAATGTCTTTGTGTTTCGTGAGAATGAAAAAGAGAAATTGCTTAGATCCATTGTTTTAAAACGTTTTGATTTGTAACTTTGCTCGCTGAATCATAAATCAGTGAGAACCCCCAGTGGTTGTGACGATCCCACCTCTCTCGATTTCCCCAACGGATCCCTGATCAATTACACTTCCCCTCTAAACCAACTGCCGAGACGGATCTCGCTGCAGCTCAGAATTTGGAATCGGGGGTGGTGATAGGTATCCTCCATTGTATATAGTTATGGTTGACTACTGTATATATGGAGCTGGCCCCGCCCACTGATGACTCATACCCTATGACTCCTCCCCCATGGTCCTAAGCCATAAAGGTCGAGCCACCTCTCCCTTCCCACCATTCCTACACCTGGATCCGGGCCAGCAAGGTTCTTCTGTTTATTGAAGCCTATCATTCACTCAGCCTAGTCTTGGTGGTTACTGGGAGTACCCTACACAGGGCTACCCATTTATATCCTCTTTATTGGTGTAAGGTCTGCAATTCAAGTCCCTTTGATAAAGGTTTCTTTGTTAATAGGTGTTTAAAAGAAAATGCAGCAGATAATTTTAAGAGCAGTTCGCGATATTTCAAACTCTGAAGATGGTCCTCGGGTATTGAGCAACTCCGAGGCCATTCTCTTCCTTACTGGCTATCCTAGGGGGTTCTTGGTGCAATGCTCCACGTAGACGCCATCTTTCAGGCAATGCCTCCCTGTTTATTCAAGCCCAGCACTTCAAAGGACTGGCCTATACTCTCGTCCCTGGAGCAAGAGCGGGGGGTGCGGGGTGGGGGGGGGGTCTGCACGATATGGCAGGAATGGGCACTGGAACTGATGGACAGGCAGGACTCCAGCCACTTACAGAGCATCTGACAAGCCCTTTTGGTCGGGTTTCTGTGGCCCACCACCAGATATTCGGATGAAAACTCTTTGTCCTTCACCCTGCCACCTCTCTCCTTTGCCCGGCCACCAACTCCCCTTTAAAACCTGCTTCATCTCTGTAAGTTGGTATCCGTTCATAAAATGTGCGAGGCTACATTTGCAATGATTTATCACTTTAAGTTCATCTCTCTCCTCTGAATTTAGCTTCCCCTGGTTTTTGGTGTCCTACTTGGCTCTTTCATTCTCTCCTTTAAACTATTAGGTTTTATATATATGTGTATTTTTTTAAAATTTAGGACCCCTTTATAACAAATGCTACAGGTTCCGCACTTGCTTAATCTGGTCTTGGAGCAGACCAAAGTAGATCAGGGCTGTCATGTCGCTGCCATCTGCGATGGGGAGCTGTGGACTGAAGGGCCTGGCTTATCCATGGGAATTGGTCTCTCGAGTTCACGCTACCTCTTCCCTCCCCTTCTCCAGATTAGCAGGAGAGAGAGAGAGAGAGAGAGAGAGAGAGAGAGAGAGAGAGAGAGAGAGAGAGAGAGAGTCAGAAAACTGAAGACAAATTTGACACTAAACTCCAAAATTGAAGGGAAATGGCTGATTGATATCATTGCACTGCTGGTGGGTACAATAAATGGATAATTTATTTTCTGGCTTAAAATGAAGAGAGTGATCATTGCCATCTCTCCTCTGGTTTCTTATATAGGCTTGTGGATATAAACATCTAGTAAACTAGATTTTTAAACAAAGTTCTGTTCTAGTCCTGCCATTTTGCGTGCACACGTGTGTAGGGGTGTGTGTGTGTGTGTGCTTGTGTGTGTGTGTGTGTGCGTGTGTGTGTGTGTGTGTGTGTGGGTTTGTGCGTGTGGGTGTGTGGGTGTGGGTGTGTGTGTGTGGGTGTGTGTGTGTTTGTGTGTGTGTGTGGGTGTGTGTGTGTGTGCGTGTGTGTGTGTGTGTGTGTGTGTGTGTGGGTTTGTGCGTGTGGGTGTGTGCGTGTGGGTGTGTGTGTGTGGGTGTGTGTGTGTTTGTGTGTGTGTGTGTGGGTGTGTGTGTGTGTGCGTGTGTGTGTGTGTGGGTTTGTGCGTGTGGGTGTGTGCGTGTGGGTGTGTGTGTGTGGGTGTGTGTGTTTGTGTGTGTGTGTGTGGGTGTGTGTGTGTGTGTGTGTGGGTGGGTGTGTGTTTGTGTGTGTGTGGGTGTGTGTGTGTGTGTGCGTGTGGGTGGGTGTGTGTTTGTGTGTGTGTGGGTGTGTGTGTGTGTGCATGTGGATGAGTGTGTGTTTTGTGTGTGTGTTTGTGTGTGTGGGTGCGTGCGTGGGTGTGTGTGTTTGTGTGTGTTTTGGTGTTTGTGTGTGTGTGTGTGTGGGTGTGTGTGCGTGGGTGAGTGTGTATGTGTGAGTGTGGGTGTGTGTGTGTGTGTGCACATGTGGGAGCCTGTGTGTTTGTGTGTGTCTCTCTCTCTCACACTTCCCCCTCTCTCTTCCCCCCTGGCCCTCTACCCCCTCTCTCTCCCTCTCTCATATTGTCTCTTTCTCCCTCCCCATCTCTTTCTCTCATTCTTTATCTCTCTACCAAACTTTCTTTCTCTCTCCCCCTCTCTCCTTCCCATCCTCTCTCTGTCTCCCTCCTCATTCTCTCCCTCTCTCTCCCAATCTTTTTCTTTCTCTCCACCTCTCCCTCCCTCCTTCTCTCTCTCTCCCCCAACTCTTCCTTTCTTTCCCTCTCTTTCACTCCCCTCACCCCCCCCTACTCTTTCTCTCTCCTTCTCCCTCTCTCTCTTTCATACTTACTCTCTGTACCAGAGCAGACTCAACCTTCCAAATGACCCAGTTTGTAGAAACATCACCTCCTGTCATGGACAGCTCCACTCGTGAGTTCAGATGCTTTCAGTTTGAAGACAGAAGCGATGATGTTTCAGGAAGACGGATTCTGATATCTTGAGGCTGTCCATACAATTCCAAAGGATTCCATTGAAATAAAAAACAGTGAAAAAGAGCTCACTGATTATAAATAGAACCTGTTTGGAGTGGATGTCTCCTCGGGCCCACTGTGAACATCAGAATCAGTTTAAAAGCGTTGAATACCTTCTAACTTTCAAGACATCTGATTCTTCATCATGGAGCCTTGATTGTAAGCTTTCACACAGCCGCATGATTCACTCTCCAATGTCATGCCCACTGATAGTCACCAGGATCTCAATCAGCTGGATATTCGCCGGTTCCTTCAGATACCAGTGCTCACTCATCCACCGCAGCCTTGCATTTACCAGTCTGTCAGTGCCATTATACTGCTCCTATTCTGCAAGGTGGTCATTGTTACATTCAATTGCTTATTGTCACTTTCACCAAGATTAAAAGCTTTGTTGTGTGTGATATCCAGAAAAGTCAACCCACACTTAGGTAGCACAATAATGAAACAAAAGTGCAGGGCGTGATGTTACAGTGTCAAAGGATTAAATAAGAAAGTCTGCGGATGTTGTGGTCAAGTGAGGTGCACAAATGTGCTGGAGAAACTCAGCAGGTCACGCAGCATCCACAGGAAGTGAAGGGGAACCAACATTTCGGGCCTGGGCCTTTCGTCAAGGATTGAAAAGCCTGATCTAGCATGACAAAGGGAAAGTAGATAAAGCATATAGTTAAAACAGTGCATCATCTTGTACCAATTAAGGGTTCATTTAAGGGCCTGATAACAGCTGTCCTTGAATCTGGACTGTGATGTCCTTTCTGCCCAAGGCTGGATTAAGGCCAACTGATGCCCTAAGCACAGCCCAACAATAGTTCCCCCCTTGACCCTTCCATTGTCTAACTGACAAGACATTAAGACTCAATAAGCACTAAATGTGAAATAATAGATTAAAAGTTCAGTTTTCTTCCAGGCCAGATCCCACAACTATATCAAATATAGTGTGAAACATAGAAGATAGGAGCAGGAGTAGGTCATTTGACCCTTCGAGCCTGCTCCGCCATTCAACGAGATCATGGCTGATCTTAAAGTTCAGTACCCCATCCCCGCCTTCTCTCCGTAACCTTTAATACCCTTATACTGAAGAAATAGATCTAATTCCCTCTTAAATATATTTAATGAACCTGCCTCTACTGCCCTCTGTGGCAATGAATTCCACAGATTCACCACCCTCTGGGTCAAGAAATTCCTCCTCATCTCGGTCCTAAATGATTTGCCTATTATCCTCAAACCATGGCCCCGGGTTCTGGATTTTCCCATCATTGGAAACATCCCATCTGCATCCATTCTGTCCAGTCCTGCCAGAATTTTATATATCTCTATGAGATCCCCTCTCAATCTTCTAAACTCCAGCGAGTACAATCCCAATTTGCGCAATCCTTCCTCATAAGTCATTCCTGCCATTCCAGGTATCAGCCTGGTGAATCGCCTCTGCACTCCCTTCATTGCAAGAACATCCTTCCTTAGATAAGGTGACCAAAACTGCACACAGTACTCCAGGTGTGGTCTCTCCAAGGCCCTGTACAGTTGCAGTAAGGTATCCTTGTTCCTATACTCAAACCCTCTTGATATGAAGGCCAACATACCATTTGCCTTTTTAACTGCCTGCTGTACCTGCATGCTCGCCTTCAGAGACTGATGTACAATTACCCCGAGGTTTCTCTGCACTTCCCCATCTCTTAATCTATTGCCATTCAAATAGTAATCTGCCCTCCGGTTTGTATGACCAAAGTGGATAACCTCACATTGATCCACATTGTAGTGCATTTGCCATGTATCTGCCCAGTCCCTCAATTTATCCAAATCACATTGGAGCTTCCTGACCCCCTTCTTCCGTGCACACAACCCCTCCTAGCTTAGTGTCATCTGCAAATTTGGAGATATTACATCCAATCCCCTCATCCAGATCATTAATGTAAATCATGAACAGCTGGGGTCCCAGTACAGATCCCTGTGGCACCCCACTGGTCACCGCCTGCCACTCAGAAAACGAGCCATTTATCCCAACTCTCTGTCTTCTATCTGCCAGCCAGTTCTCAATCCACATCAATACTTTGCCCCCAATCCCATGAGCCTTGATTTTGGAAGCCAGTCGTTTATGCGGGACCTTATCGAAGGCCTTTTGGAAGTCCAGGTACACTACATCCACTGGCTCTCCCCCATCTATTTTACCTGTCACCATCTCAAAGAATTCCAATAGATTTGTCAAGCATGATTTCTCTTTTGTAAATCCATGTTGACTCCGTCCGATCCCTTCTCTGCTAGTCATATGCTCCGCTATTACATCCTTAATAATGGATTCCATCATTTTGCCCACTACTGATGTAAGGCTCACCGGCCGATAATTCCCCGCTTTTTCTCTACCCCCCTTTTTAAATAGTGGGGTAACATTAGCTACCCTCCAATCCATGGGTACTGATCCTGAGTCTATCGAGTTCTGGAAAATAATTCTTAAAGCATCTGCTATCTGAATGGCCACTTCCTTGTGTGTGTGTGTGTGTGTGTGTGTGTGTGTGTGTGTGTGTGTGTGTGTGTGTGTGTGTGTGTGTGTGTGTGTGTGTGTGTGTGTGTGTGTGTGTGTGTGTGTGTGTGTGTGTGTGTGTGTGTTGGTACGTCAATTATTATCATGGGTTCCTTTGCCTGCTTTGCGTGGTTTCAAACAGGTCTCATAGATGGAAACCATCCTGTCAATTTCAGTGTTTATCCCTGGCCAATAAACAGGTGTTCTGGCCCTTCTCTTACATTTTTCAATTCCAAGATGCCCTTCATGCAGTTTTCAGTTTGTCTTGTTGCAGTGATTGAGGAATGACAATTCTGCCCTGTATGAAGCCCATTGACCACCCTCAGCTCAGCTCTGATGTTGTAGAATGGCTGACATTCACCTCTATTCAGATTGATGACCTTCTGTAAAATTGTGTCCTTTTCTGTTACAACTGTGATCTGCTTGGACACAGGAAGAGATCCAGTGATCAGATTCACGTGGAAATTCACATCTGTCTCTGTGGAACTCTCATTGTGTGCTTCATTCTGCGTAGTTTCCCTGGACAATGCATCAGTTAAGACAATAAGTGTCCTTCGTGTGTACACCAATTCAAAGTCATAACATTGTAGCTTCATCATCAGTCTTTGTATTCTCGGCGACATTTCACTGAGATTTTGCTTGATTGTTGCTATTAATGGCTTGTGCTCTGCCTCTGCTATGAATGTTGGTAGACCAAATGCATAATTGTGAAACTTCTCCAGTCCATAGACCAGACCTAGACACTCTTTCTTGATCTGTGCACATCGACATTCAGATGTTGTCATCGTCCTTGATGCATATGCGACTGGCCTCCAATCTTCTCCCACAATCTGAAGTAGTACGGCACATAGTCCATTTTTTGAAGCATCTTGGATACGTCAAAGAACATCAAAAATATTGGTTCTGTAGTTAGAATGGCCTTCAGTCATCCCCATTTTTCCTCATGGTTGCCTCTCCACCTGAATTCACATTTGTCCTGTAACAGCTTCCTTAGATATAGTGTTTTGGAAGACAGGTTTGGTATGAATTTACCAGTGTGATTGATCATTTCTAGCACTCTCAATATGTCTTTTTGGTCAGTGGGTCTGGGCATCTCTAGAATTGCTTTCACCTTCCTCTTCTACACCCACCTCTAACAGTTTATCTCCCCAAAAGGTTATTTCCTTCACACCAAACTGACATCTTTCACTGTTGAACTTCAATCCAAACCTTCTGGATGTGTTGCACCATCTTGATGAACCTTTCATGGTGTTTTTGTATGGATCCTGTGACAGATTATGTTATATTTTATATTGTATATAGATATGTTTTAAAAGGAGATCAATTGTGTGGGGTTTCTAGTTAGGTCACACACAGACACAAACACTTCAAAACAAATCTCATTTGAAATACCAGAGCTCTGCTCAAGCCAGGCTCTGAGTGCCTTTGCAAAAACTTAGAAGAATGACTATAGAGACTTTACAAGTAGGTGTTAATAGGACATGATGCCTGTTTTGGAAATCAACGGATGAATGGATTTGAAGATTGGGTCCGGTGCTGCAGTCTGAGTACAGTTTGCTGTTCTAAGAGGATCATATGGTTTTCTCTGTGAAAGAGAGAGAGAGAGAGAGAGAGAGAGAGAGAGAGAGAGAGAGAGAGAGAGAGAGAGAGAGAAAGAGAGAGAGGGAGAGAAAGAGAGAAAAAGAGAGAAAGAGGAGAAAATTCAGTTCCACAGTCCAGCAGCAGCAGCTGGGACCGGAACATGACAAACCGGCAAGCTTGTGGAAAAACCCTATTTTGAAGATGGGTTGTCAGTTTTTAGTTCATCCTGGTCAAAGCTCTTGTGGTCCATACAAACGGAGATAGCTGGCTGCATAATGTTTCACTTGACATAAGGGAAACAGAAAATGAACTCTGCGGTGACCTGAAAGAAAGAGATTTTCATCTGGAAAACCCCGATGGGGCAAGTTTCTTAGGCAAAACACTGAAGTGGCTGATTAAAAAGGAATCAGTTGTGGGTGACCAAAGAGCAACAAATCTCTCTCTGAAAACCACCAAGAACCTTCCTGAGTGGTAACCATTTACCTTTCAAGCACCAAAGCCTGGTGAACTTTATAAATGTTAAATCCTGTGCACAGTGTAAGAATTGCCTTCAACCAGTGAACTTGGAGAAGTGAGAAGTGAGATTGGACTGTGAATCAAAGAACTTTTCTGAACTTAAACGCACATTACATACATGTGCGCTTAGAATTAGAAGGGGGTTAAGCTAATAGTAATAAGTTAAAGTTTGATCTTGTTTTCATGTTTAAAGATAATTAAAAGCAACTTTTGTTTAAAGTAACCTTTGTCTTGCTGCTGGGTTTTGGGGTCCTCTGGGCTTGTAACAATCGCCATAGGATCAGGTCATCCATGTACACATGTACCCCATTTATGCCTTTTCTGATGTGCTCCATTGTCCTGTGGAACGCTTCCAGAGCTGAGGAAATTCCAAAAGGCCTCCTCAGACAGGAATATCAGCCAAAGAGTTTATTAAATGTGCAGTTTTATTTTTTCAGAAGCCCTGGGATGCCTCCAATTTAGTGAAAAACTTTGTACTGCCATCTCACTGGTTGGAACCTGATAATGTTCCCTCTTTATATTGGCATTCAAGTCTTTTGAGTCCATGCACACGTGTAAGTCACTGTTCTTTTTGACACACACCATTGAATTGAATCATTCTGCAGGCTCCTCCACTTTCTTTATGACCCCCAGTGCCGTCATTTAAGTCAAGTTTCTGCTTGAGCTTTTTTAATGTCGCTGGAACTCGCCTCAGGGCATGACTGTACATCCTCTTTTAACTGTATCTTATAGGTGAATGGTAGAACTCCAAACCCTTAAAGATATCTGGACATGGATCCAGTATTTCCTCTACACTGTTCTGTGCATGGACACTGTTAAACTCAGCTTAAATTTTCACATGCTTTGTCACCCAGCAGTGATTCACGTCCGTCTGGGACGACTGTGAACCTGACATGGTGCTCTTTATCTTTAATTTTCACCTTGAGTTTACATGTAGCTTTCACGTCGATTCTCCGCCCATTGTAGGCTTTGAGCAGTACAGGATTTGCATGGATGCATGGCTTCATCTTCATCGCCCTGATGCCGCACTCACAGATTAAATTGGCCTTGGCCCCTGTGTCTAACTTGAAAGGAATATTTGTTCCATTTGTATGCAATGACAGGGTCCACTTATCCTGTTCAACACTGTTCACTTCGTGCACCACCATGCCCACAAAAAGTATATCACTGAGATCAGGTTCTTCTATACTGTGTACACTTTTACTTTTGCTTAGTTTCTCTATGGACATTGTTCTGCACAGTGAGTCTGCCCTTTGCACTTAGTGCAGATTTTCCCATAAGCTGGGCATTGCTTTGGCGCATGTTGAGTGCCGCATCGTTTACAATTGAATGTCTCTCCATCTTTCCTGTATCTCACTTGTTTGTTGGCTTGTGTGTGTGTCCAGACACTGCGTCTACGACTATGCCTTCATTTTCACTGCCTCTTACACCATCACCAAACTGTTTTGTGTATGCTGCGCAGCTATCTCACTTGAGTGGCGCATCTTCACAGCTCCAGATAAGGTCAGCCCTGTCTCTCGCAGCAACCTCTCCCTCACTTCCTTATCTCTAATTCTGAACACAGTTTGATCACGGATCATTGAATCTTGCAGCAGTCCGAAATTGCATGTTCTTGCTTTTAGTTTTAAGTCTGTTTTTTAAAAAAAAAGTATCAAAGCTCTCTCCCTGCGAGCAAAACTCATGCCTCTCGAAGGTTTCCTTTTCCTTTGGTGAATAGTGTTCATCAAGCATCTCGATAACCTTGTCTTCTGGTCTTCTGCTTCAGCAAAAACATATGCGTTGAAACCCTTTAGAGCTTCAGGTCTCGCCAAGTTAAGTAGCATTGCAATCTTCCAAGTATCCGGTTCGCTTTCGAGTCCAATGTCTTTCAGGCACAGCATGAATCTTTGTTTAAACAGCCTCCACTCGTGGTCAACATTTCCACTCCATTTTAGAGCATCAGGATTTTTTAAAACTCTCCACATTTTCTCTGCAGATATCGACTGTTATTCACTGTGCACACTGTGCTGTTTCTTTCACTCCTGTGCATAGCAGCCCACTCCTGGTACAATGTGATGTTTCTTTTATTGCAATAAAGAAACTTGAGTTCTTTTTAAACAACTGGGTTTATTAACAAGGCAACAGCATTAAGACAGAACCCACACAGACCAGACTTCAAGTGGAGGCTTCCATTTTGAATCTGCAACATTCACCAGATGCCACACACTCCATTTCCAACTCCTGGTGGTAGCACTCCATCACAGAGTGGATTTGAAAAGCCCTACAAAAGGTAGCAGACACAGCCCAGGACATCACAGACAAAACTCTCCCCTCCATAGAGAATGCCTACAGGGAACGCTGCCTTGGGAGAGCAGCAGTGATCATCAAGGATCCACACCACCCAGCACAAGTTCTGTTCTCGCTGCTACCATCAGGAAAGAGGTGTAGGTGCCACAAGATTCGCACCACCAGGTTTAGGAACAGCCGCTACCCCTCCACCATCAGACTCAATGACAAACTCAAATCAGAGACTCATTTAAGGTCTCTCACTTTGCACATTATTTATGACAGAATATTTTGTATTTTTTGTTTACATTTTTTCTTCTATCTTTTTTTCTTGAACACAGTTTGCACAACCAATAATTGGAAATTCTGCCTGGCCCAAAGGTAAAGGAATCTTAGGGCCATTTTTTGATGACATGTATGTACTCTGACAATAATCTTGAACAGTCACCTTGTTATCTATGAGGTTAAGGGATTTATTGATTTAGAGAATGTGCAGAATAGCCCAAAAAAAGGATTATTGCATGTCATTTATTTATTTTGGTGGGCACTTAATGCAAAGTTTCTTTTGGGGAGGGGGTGATGGGCAGGATGGCAGGATAGAGCATAGTGAATCGGTAAGCATCTGTTCTCTAAGGTAATACATGTCCATTGCTTTAGAAACAGGAAATTGTTTAACAATCATTGTGGAGACAGATTTTGACGGTACAAAAAATATTCATCCTTCCCACGTGAAGCAAATCAAGCTGTTGGAGCGATTCATCTAAAAATAAGATGGAAGAATTTGGAGTTGTATTGTGTTCCTACAAAGAGAAAGCTACAAAGAAATTACTGCAGATGCTGGAAACCTGAAATTAAACCCCAAATTTTGCGCTCAACATTAGCAAAACCAAAGAGATGATTGTGGACTTCAGATGGAAGTCAAGGGAACATGACCCAGTCCTCATCAAGGTCTCCACCGTACACCTGTAGATGTTTTCAAGAGACACCTCACTAAGTCTAGCTGCTGGCGAGCCTTCTTCATGATTGCATCAACATGGAGGCTCCAGCACAGATCCTCAGAGATGATGACACCCAAGACTTTGAGGTTTTGACCCTCTCCACCGTTGAAACTTATGTCAGGTCGCACGGTCTTGGGTGTCGAGTGAGTAGAGCAGTGGGCTAAGGACACATCCTTGAGGTGCGCCTGTGTTGATAATCAGTGAGGGGGTGACATTGTTTCTGATGCATCCTGACTGTGGCCTTCCGATGAGGAAGTCAAGGATCCAGGTGCACAGAGCGGTGTAGAGGCCCATATTCTGGAGCTTGTTGACCAGCACTGAGGGTATGATGGTGTTGAAGGTGGAGCTGCAGTCGGTGAAGAGCAGCCTGATGTACATGCTGCTGTTGTCTAGGTGATTCAAAGCTGAGTGGGGAGCCAGTGATATTGTATCTGCTGTAGAGCAATTGTGACGACAGGCGAATTGGACTGGGTCCAGATCTTGACTTAGGTCTGTTAGTTCTGGCCATGACCGGCCTCTCAAAGCATCTCATCACAGTAGACGTGGGTACTGCTGGGCAATAGTCATTGAGGCAGATCACCCAGCTCTTCTTGGGCACCGGGATGATTGATGGCCTTTTGAAACAGGTGGGAACTTCCAACTACAGCAGTGAGAGATTGAAAATGTCCATGACAGCTAGTTGGCCCAAATTTTCAGTACCCTGCCAAGTACACCATCAGGGCCTGACACCTTACGAGGGCTCACCCTCTTGAAGGATGTTCTGACATTGGACTTAGAGACAGCAACCACAGGGTCTTCAGATTCTGAAGGGATTCTTATTGGTACCGTTGAATTCCACTTTTCAGAGCATAAAAGGTGTTCAGCTCATTGGGTAGTGAAGCATCACAGCCATTCATGGTGTTAGGTCTCGCCTTGTGGGATGTAATTACCTTCCGTAGGTCATACATGGGCTTCCTGTAGAAAACTGGATCCCCAGTTTTAAATGCCATCAATCTCGCCCTCAGCAGGTTGTAAATCTTTCGATTCTTCCACGGCTTCTGGTTGGGGTACTCCCAGTACATATGTGTGCATGCACACTCATCCACGCAGGTCCTGATGAAGTTGGTGGTAGCCACGGCATATTCATTCAAGTTTGAGGATAGGTCCTTGAAAATGGTCCAGTCCTGCAGGTGTTCCTCCACCTCCCTCAACCATACTTCCACCATCTTCACCGCTGGTGCTGTGGTCTTCAGTCTCTGCTTGTATGCCGGGAGTAGGAGTACAGCCAGGTGATCGGACTTTGCCGAAATGCAGTTGTGGGATGGCTTGCTAGGTGTACTAGGTGTACCAGTGGCCGAGTGCGTTGGCTCTTCCGGTTTCTCAGGTAATGTCGGTGACAGTTCCTTCGAGACTTCTTCAGGTCGGCCTGATTGAAGTCCCCTACATTGTTCAGGAAGGTATCAGGATGTGCTGTATCATTGGCTGCTGATCACAGCCCTTCCAGTGCCCGCCTCACGTTAACCTGGGGTGGAATGTACACGGGGGCCAGGACGATGGCGGCGAACTCCCATGGCAAATAGAATGGATGACATTTGATCACTAGATGTTCCAGGTCAGGAGAGGGAGGCTGTGTTCTTCGTATTCAGCTTGAAGATGTCCATCAAAATCTCTACATTTTTTTTCCAGGAAGCAAACCTTTTGAAAAAAATTGTTGCCCAGTGTAATTTATAATGACATGAATGTAAGAAAAATAGGTTAGACTTTTGTGGAGGTCAGCATAACATCGTGGGCTGAAGGGCCTGCACTCTGTTGTACTGTTCTATAATTGCTTCCCCAATGAGTGATTGCACCCCGCTGCATCATCTCAGCCACACACCTTCCTTCCTGCTGCCTTCTCACCTCACACAGGAGTTACAGTCCATTGGACTTCTGCCACACACAGAGATGCAGAACAACAGAGTCTTTGCAACATCCAAATAAACCTTCACCCAGCTCCATTCACTACAGGAAACTCGCAGATGCTGGAATCCGAAGCTAGACACAATCCGCAGGAGGAACTCAGAAGGGCAAGTAGTATCTGTGGGAGAAAAGGAATGGCTGACAATTTGAACAGGACTGTGTCATAGCCCACCCGCTTCTCTTATTCATTCAGAGCTTGACCATAAAACCCGAGACACAGGAACAGAAACAGGCTATTCAGTCCATCGAGTCTTCCCCGCGTCTCAATGATGAGCTAATCCATTTTCCCACTCAGTCCCACTGCCCGGCCTTCTCCCATGACCTTAACGCCCTGTCTTAAATACACCCGATGACCCGGCCTCCACAACCCACTGTGGCAACAAATTCCATAGGTTCATCACCTACCAGCTGAAGAAATTCCTCTGCATCTCTGTTCTAATCCCGAAGTTGAATGATCTTCTCCGAGACTCTCTCACCATGGTTAATGGCCTTTCCACATCTACTCTATCTATGCTTTTCAACATGCTGTAAGGAGTTTGTACGTTCTCCCTCTGTCTGTGTGGGTCTTCCCCGGGTGCTCCAGTTTTCTCCCACCCTTCAAAATGTACCCAGGGTGCAGGTCAATTGGGTGTAATTGGGCACAGGCTCATGGGCCGAAACAGCCTATTATTGGGCTATATGTCTAAATTTAAAATTAAAAAATTTGTCATGTTTCTATGGGATCCCACCTCATTCTCCTAAATTCCAACAAATATTGGATTGGAAGGTAGCTCACATTATTTAAAAAATGGCTCTAAATGTAACCCGGGTGAGCCTGATGTCGGTAGTAGGTAAATTATTGGAAGGTGTTCTAAGAGATCAGATATACAATTATTTGGATAGCCAGGGACTGATTAGGGGTAGTCAACATTGCTTTGTATGTGGTAGGTCATGTTTAACCAAACTTTTAGAGTTTTTCAAGGAGTTTACTAGGAAAGTTGACGAAGTTGTGCATGTTGTCTACATGAACTTCAGTAAGGCCTTCAACAAGGTCCCACATGGGAGATTAGTCATCAGGAAGGTCCAGATGCTCGGTATTCATGGTGAAGTAGCTGGATTCAACAATGGCTGGATGGGAGAAGCCAGAAATTAAGAGTAGATGATGGCTGCTTAGACTAGTGGAGTGCCTCAGGGATTAGTGTTGGGACCATTGTTGTTTGTTGTCTATATCAATGACCTGGATGATAGTGTGGTAAATTGGAGCAGCAACTTCACAGATGACACTAAATTTGGAGGAGTGTGGACAGCAAGGAAGGTTTTCAAAGCATTCTGAGGATCTGGACCAGCTGTAAAAATGGGCTGAGAAATGGCAGATGGAATTTAATGCAGACAAGTGTAAGGTGCTACATTTTGGAAGGACAAACCAAGAAATGAGATACACAGTGAATGGTAGGGCACTGAGGAGTGCAGTATAACAGAGGGATGTGAGAATACAGATACCATTGTCCCCGTCCTGAAGAAGTCGACTGTGTCCTGCCTCATTGACTATTGTGCTGTCGCAATCAAGTCCATCACCATGAAATGCTTCCAGAGGTTTGTCATGGTTCACCTACAGACCCAACTGCTCTATGGATGATGCCATTGCCACCACCCTCCATCTACCCCTCACCCACCTGGAAAATTAGGACAAGTATGTTCGAATGTTGTTTATTGACCTCAGCTCGGCATTAAACACAATCACACCTCAGTACCTGATAGAGAAGTTGAACCTGTTGGGTCTAAACACCACAGGCGTCAGATTCCTGAATGACCAATGAACCAAAGACATTGCTTTGCTTTGTCTTTTGGTGCAATATTTTTATTTATTTTTGTAAGGTGGTTTGCACTACGGTGCTGCCATAAAACAATGAATTTCATGACTTGTTCATGACAATAAATTCTGATTTTGAAGTTTTTCTGCACAGAGTGTGGTGGGTGCTTGGAACGGGCTGCCAGGCATAGTGGTGGAAGGAGATACAATAATAGCTTTTAAGGGGCTTCGAGATAGGCCCATGAGTATGCAGGAAATGGTAGGTGTATGGATCATGCATGAGCAGTAGAGATTTAGTTTAAGTGGGCATCGTGTTCAGTGGGCTGAAGGGTCTGTGCTGTACTGAACTGTGTTCTATGAAACCACATGTCTACCTATCCAAGTCGTACTTCAGCTACTGGTGGGGGAGGGGGGTTCATGTGAAGGGAGCGAGGAGGATTGCTGTCATAACACAGAATCACGACAATGGACCATCAGTTTTCTTAATGTAGCTGGAGCACGAGTGTGGTAAACCACTGTTGCACTGTGATCGGCTGCTATCAGCTGGACATGCCTTCCGAGACCAATCCTACCCATAGCCCCTTGAGGGCTACCCCTTCCCTTTTGGCCTGATCAGTCAAGGAGGTGGATGATTGTTTGATAGTGTTCCAATCTTTAGCTATTAAAAGCCTGATTGCTTCACCACTCAGCCTTTTGTGAATATCAATGAGGTTATATAATAGCGCAGTAAAGGCTGTTCAATTTAGGTCATGGCTGATAACCTTCTGCTATCTGGTGGTGTCACCCTTGCACACTTAATGCATTGAAACTACAGTGTGCAACGAGAGGCAAGGGGCTCTTTGTATCTTCCAAGGTCTATTTCTATGGCTGTCTCACCTTGGGGAAAGCGATCATCTACTCGCCCGTTCCATTTTACATATCAGCTACTCCAAGTGCTAACTGGGGTCAGAACGGAACAGGGGCTTTCGCAGCATTGCAACCCCATGCACTCTCTGAGCTGGTGGACCTCAGAGCATCGATTGAAAGAGGAAGCGAGTAACGACGCCGGGTGCTAAATTGATGGACCCGCAGCTCAGTGTGAAACCGCTGGGGCTTTGTTAGAGAGGCACAGATGATAAATGGGCTGCGATAATGGAAAGGCAACCAGAGGAGATCACCAGCTCGCAAATGCAGGGTCAGAGATGTCACAAGTAAGGAGTGGATTGATTGAAAGACACAGAAGAGCCAAGGACTCCCCTGAGACTTGAAAAAGTGTACTCCCTCTTCGAGCAGCAATATGTTATCATAAAACATCAAACCGACTCACATCTCATTTGGAATTCTACCCTGACAGAATTTCCCCACAAAGAGCAGTGTTGATATGAACCAAAACACACTACTGCACCCGGACCATGTTCCTCCACACCCCTCCTATCCATGTCCCTGTCCAAATTCTTCTTAAATGTCAAAATCAAGTCTGCATTGACCACCTCAGCTGGCAGCTTGTTCCACACCACCCCACCCCCCCTGCCCCCACCACTCTCTGCGTGAAGAAGTTCCACCCTCATGTTCCCTTTAACCATTCCACCTTTCACCCTCAATCCATTTCCTCCAATTTTTATCTCAGGGGAAAAAGTCTGCTTGCACTAACTCTATCTCTGCCCCTCTTAACATTGTACACCTTGATCAAATCTCCCCTCATTCTCAAATGCTCAGGAATAATAAATCCCGAACCTGTTTAACCTGTAACTCAGATCCTCCTGGAACTGCAAGGATCCCTCTCTCAACCTGTACCTGCCCCATACAATAGATCCCCAGCACCCATCCCGCTCCACAGCTGCAGCTGATATTAGCATCTAGCAGCAAGCTCCAGGTGGCAGGGAACCAAGCAAGCCCTTGGCAACGAATGAGTTAACAGCGGCATTATGACAATGGTGTGAATACAAAGAGACCCAGGGAACTGAGGCAAAATGATGGCTTTGCCCTTCTAATCTTAGGCAGTGGCGGTGGAGAGAGTGTAGATCCGTGCGGTACTCGATGGTACACCAGTGTAAATGGGAGATATGTAGGGGGATAAACTGAGAGGATGGCACCAGACACTGAGAATGAAACAAAGCCTATTGTAGAGCATTGAGGTGAATTTGCTCAAGTGTGAGTTATTTTGATTCCAATGGCGCACTTAGTAAAATACAGATTAATGGCCTGCACCCTTGTTTATACTGGGGTCAGATAAACAAACTGGCTTGCAACTCTCAGGAGGTTCCAAGACATTTGATGCCAAAGTTGAGCTTCATTCAGGACCATGATGTAAGGAAGAGAGAAGCCACTTTTTCAGCCGCTGAGACAGTTCCAACGGGAAACACCAGTCTTTTTAGACACTGTAACGCGAAAGACATCTCACGCTATCCGAGGGAAGTCAGGCATGCAATGGCCATGATTTACCCAGTTTACAACCAATTAAAGAATCCACTCACTCGCTTCTTTCAGCACAAAATGGACTTGACTCTTTATTCTCTTCAGACCCCACACCGCCTTCTTCAGCTCCCCAAACACCGCCCAGCCAAACCCCTCTGACCTCCTCATTGGCTCACCACCACACGGGCGATCCTGAGGCTCCCACACTCCGCCTCCTGCATCTAAGATCCATCCCCCCCACCCACCCCACCCCCGTATGCTGGCACTTAACACAGCCGCGCATGTGAGCTATTGCTCCTGCACGTCGCTGCACTTAAGCCATCAGCAGAGACCGGCACCACTCCCACTCAGGCTGCGGGACCGGCTCAGGTATGGGAACCAGGATTCAAGAGGGCGCTGAGGGCAAGAAGGGGTCCCAAAGGGCCTCGGGCGCTGAAGGCTTCCTGATCGTATCAGAGGCCTGGATCTGGAGCTCGGTGTCTCTGAAGGGACATTTGCTTCTCTTTCTCTTGTTATTGGGAGCATCGGGCCATGGCGGCTCTTTGCTTGCCTTTAAGGTGGACATAAGTTGATGCATTTCAAGTATATCACAATTTTTTTTATTATTATTACACAGCAATAAAAGAATCTTGAATCTTGAAACTTGAAAAACTTCTAACAATCTGTCATTGCGTGTAAATTGATGAACCTACTGATACATTTTGAAGGGTGGGAGGAAACTGGAAGCCCCAGAGGAAACCCATGCAGACACAGGGAGGACATACAAACTCCTTACGGACAGCATGGGATTCGAACCCTGGCCCTGATCGCTGGCACCATAAAGGCGAGGCGCTAACCGCTAAGCCAACCATGCCGCTCCATGGCAAATCTTTGCCTGCATTATTGCAGTTTCATGTAATATTACATGTTTTATGGTCTGATCTGATCATGGCTATTGCCTTCTTTACTACATATTGCTAATGTTTGGCCAACATGCTAAGTGTCATTGAGTCAGACAGCATGGAAACAGACTCTTCTGCCCAACTTGCCCACGCCAACCAAATGTCTCACTCGCACCTGTCCCACCTGCCTGTGCTTCGCCAACATCCCTCTATACCCATCCTATCCATGCATCCATAATTTTTTTTCTTAAACTCTGCAATAGTACCGGCCTCAACCATCTTTTCCAGCAACCTGGTCCATGCAACTCACCAGCCTCTTTGGGGGGGAGGGGGGAGATGTTCAACCTCGTGCACCTTCTGCTTGACCAGGGTGGGGTGGGGTCCTTTGGAGTTGTGATTGCACAACGACTGAGTAATTTGTTGGGTTTTTTTCTTTCTGAATTATAAGATGTTGAAAGGCATGGGCAGATGTAGGAAAGTTCTTTGGATGGTGGGAGAGTCCAGGACAAGAGGGCACAAGTTCAGGGCATCCACTTAGAGCAGAGATGCGGAGGAATTTCTTCAGCCAGAGGGTGATGAATCTGTGGAATTTGTTGCCACAGGACATTGCGGAGGCTGGATCATTGGGTGCATTGATAGGTTCCTGATTAGCCAGGGAAGCAAAGGTTACGGGCAGAAGGCCGGGCAGTGGGGCTGAGTGGGAGAATAGATTAGCTGATGATAGAATGGCAGGGCAGACTTGACAGGCCGAATAGCCTATTTCTTTTGGCCTCATTATGTAAATGTGTATCTTTCCCTCATTTATAAGAAAAATCTTTCCAAGGGCTGCATTCAAAAGGGAGAATATTTCAGGTTGTCCAAGACAGTCAGAGAGTGAAGTGAAACAGAATAAGCAGGCCAGACCACATTAGTTTAAACTAATTTTACTGATTTATTTTCCTTTTATGTTACATAATATTCCCTCATCTTCCCTCATTAAAAGCTTCCAGGATTTACAATCGGCCCTGGAGAATCTTGTTAAAGGTCACACGATATAAATGCTCTTTTTTTTTTTAATTTACACCATAATTCAGGACATAACAAGCAGGGAAATGGCACTTTCCTTCCTTGTTTTGTCTTATGACCTCCTGCACATATTGTCTTGTTTCTTTGTACAAAATTGTGTCTGAATTGGCGTGACCATACCTTCACTCCTTTGTCCACGTGCTTCCCAAGTAATCTGTCGATGAGACCCATGGAGTTATTCCCAACTGGGGTCCAAAGGTTAATTTGATCCATTAATCGGAGTTCTATGAAGAAATTCGTGTGATTTAAGGTTATCAACATACAACAGGAAATGGTTTATTATCATTGATAATGTTTCTGAAAGGCCTTTATCGTTGGTTCTGTTGCTCTGTAACAATTCTGAGAGAGAATAGCTTAAATATTGCTGGAGAATTTACGTGCAGCTTGGAGATGAAAAGCTCGTCAATTGACCTTTAAATCTGATTGGACGATGTCAAATCCCTGTAGGGTCCATTTTTTTCCCAACAGCCTCTGGGATTCAAAGGTTCTTTGAGAACCAAGTAATATTTCAACTTTGGAAGAAAAGAAAGATTGAGAAATCACCTCTAATTTTCCATTGGGAATATTTATTGTGTGGTGATTGTAAATAGTTCAATTTCATGACAGAGCGGAGAATTGTGGATCCTTGGGGTCCACAAGGGCAGGTTAGTCATAGAGTTGTAGGGCACAGTAACGGGTCTTTCTGGCCTACTTGTCCATGCTAACCACGAAGCCCATTTGCTGTAAAACCTATGTTCCTCTCTTTCCCTAAAAATGGCTTCCCTCCTGATCATTAGACCATGACTCCTTGTTCTGGACTTTCTGAATATATAGCCCTTTCAGCTCACGAGCCCATGCCACCCAATTAACCTACAAACCCCATACGTTTTGAACAAGGGATTGGACAGGCTAGATGCAGGAAGGTTGTTCCCGATGTTCCAGAACCAGGGATCACAGATGAAGGATAAGGGGGATGTCTTTTAGGACTGAAATAAGGAAAAATTTCTCTCATAGAGTGGTGAATCTATAGAATTCTTTACCATAGGAAGTAGTTGAAGCTGGTTCCTTATATATATTTAAAAGGGAGTTAGATTTGGCCCTTGTGGCTGGGGGGATCAATGGGTATGGGGTGAAGGCAGGAACTGGGTACCGAGTAGACGATCAGCCATGATCAAAGTGAATGGCGGTGTAGACTTGAAGGGCTAAATGGCCGACTCCTGCACCTATTTTCTATGTTTCTAGGAAACAGGAACACCCGGAAGAATCCCACACAGACACGTACAAACTCCTTACAGACAGCACAGGATTCAAACCCCGGTCCCGGTCACTGGCGCTGTAACAGAGTTGCGCTAACCGTGCCGCTCCTTTTTTGTTACAGTCTATGGTCCTTCATTAAATCCAGATTTGCTCTCTTTCCACAGAGACTTCCTAAACTGTGTTTTTCCAGAATTTTAGCTTCACTTTAAGAAATAAATCTATCACACCTGCTGGGAACTAGCAGTTGTCATGGCTATGTCTCTCTGATAACATTCCAGAAATATGCTTAACATCTATACATAAAGACCCACTAATACAATCAAAACCATCATTTTAAGCCCCGACTCTATCGTTTACTTTGCCCTTCTCAGCCAATTGTTAAGTTGACAACCTTTCATAATAACTATTTTCAATCGACTTTTTCAACGTCACCCATTTTCAGCCTAACCAAGTCAAGGGGATCAACACTGCACACAACACTCAAGGCGAGGTTTCACCAAGGCCTGAACCAACTGCAGTAAGACACCCATCCCCCACCCCCACTCCTATGTTCAAAACTCCTCACAATAAAGACCAACATGGCATTTGCTTCCTTTACCCTCCTCCCCAACCACTTTCAGGACCTGCATTCCAACCTCCAATGAGAGTATTCCTGTGGCTACCAACTGGGCCCACTCTGAATGATCCTAGCAGTCTGTGGGCTCCTCTGACTTCCCTCTGGTGAAAGGACTGTTCGCTGGCCCCATCAAAACAAGAGAGAAAAGTTAAAGCAGCAAAATAAAGCCAGCTCTGAGTAGAAGTGTTGCTTCTTGACGGTTTGGACAGCTGAATCATCGGGGTTTACGCTGGGACAGAATTCTGCATTTTGGGTACAAAAGATTGGATAATAAATTAGTCTACAAGATTATGAGAGGTTAGCTCAGGTGGAGAGCCAGCACTTCTTTTTAAATATAGACATACAGCATGGTAACAGGCCCTTTATGCCCATGAGTCTGCACTGCCCAATTAACCTACAACCCCCATACATTTTTGGAGGGTGGGAGGAAACCGGAGCACCCAGAGGAAACCAACGCAGACATGGAGAGAACGTACAAACTCCTTACAGACAGCGCGGGATTTAAATGCCCGTCACTGGCACTGCAACTGCTACGCTAACCTCTACTCTAACCATGTCCCAGGGCAACAGGAGCATGGACAAGGTGGCATCCATATAAGGTAAATGAAGAAAAGCTTAGGGGAGACATCAAGGGTAAGTGTTTTTACACAGAGAGTGGGGGCTCCTAGAAATACATTGCTGGGGGTGGTGGTGGAGGGTGGTATAACAGGGACATTCTAAAGACTCTTAGACGTATAAGAAAAATAGAGGGTTTTGGGTGGGAGGGAGGGAAGGTTTAAATTGTTGGGTAGATTTATATAGGTCAGCATACACTACTCTATAATGTTCTTTGTTCAAATAAATGAGAACAATCTGAAAGAGATTGGCACACAGGAGAACTTTGCTGTGTGAGATCAATATGAGGCTTATTGGGAGATGCTCACCGAGATTCTGATCTTCACCTTGCCTCGCTTTGAAAACTTCGCCTTAGCTCCAGCTAGCAACTGCCTCCTGATCTTCCCTTTTAATCTGCTCCCCTTAAAGTTTAAGCACTGCATGTTGTCACTTGGAATCAGCTACCTGGCAGGGAAAAGAAGGTCAATGCCTAATTGCCTGAGAAGGTAGTGGTGGTGGCCTCGATCTGCTGCAGGGCAGCTGATGACGGTACTCCCACAATGTTCAGAGGGAGGTAGATCCTAGGATATAGACCCAGCCACGATGCAAGGCTGGGGGGTTTGTTTGCATGTCGACACTGTGGCCAGACTGCTGGCAGTAGAGCCAGCGGGCTGATGGGCCCAGAAAAAACGCGGGGGCACCACAGCACAGGAAGTGACACCCGCGAGGTGAGCTCCACACATGGAGGGGGAAGAAGGCTGAGGACGGTGGGGAGTGACGGAGGCACGAATGTTCAAGGCGCTGCGCCGAAAGAACAAAAAGAGAAAAGAAAAGATGCAAATAGCACCACAGGCCTATCCTAATCTGTGGGGTGAAACCCGGGCGCAGCGGCAAAGCTCCAGCGGAGATAGCGTTGGGGACTGCACAAGCAGGCAGGAGGGGAAAAACGGGACAGAGAGAAAAAGGACTGGAGCCTTTTATGGAAAATATTAAAGGAATGATGGAAACTATGAGAACAGCTTCAGAAAACAGTATTTAAAAAGTTTTAAAGGATTGGCCAATGGAGCTGGGAGAAGTTAGGAAAGCCATGGGAGATTTATCAGGAAAGGTGACTATAGCAGTGGAAAGGGTGGAAGACAGTATGGAAAAATTGGAAAGTGACAGGGCAATAAAGAAAGAAAGAATAAGGGAAAAATTAGACCCTCTTGAAAAGAAATAATATCAGGGGTGAAAGAGGAGGTAGAAGGGAGGGACCCGATAGCATTCTTCAGGGAATAGATCCCGAAGATATAGGGGAGAGAAAGAATGTGGAGGGGGGGGGGAAGACCTTCAAATAGAAAGGGCTCATCACTCTCCCCTTCCAAAACAGGGTCCGGGACAAAATCTCATTCTATCCTGATCAGACTGGCCACTTTCCAGGACAAGGAGAACATTTTACACACAGCAGCTCTGGGGACACGAGAGAGGGGAGGCCCTGCAGAATATGGGGGTGTGGGGGGGTTAAAGTCCTCTTCTATCCAGATAGCACTCCTTAAAAAAACATAAAGAATTTGATCCAGTTAAGAAACATGGGAAATGGGTCCACTTTATTAAACCCAGCAACCCTAAAAATATTCTTGTTTTCAGGAGGGTGGAAATATTTTACTGAGGCCAAAGAGGCATTAAAATATGTAAATACTTTGTCTCTCTCACCAAAAAAATCCCCCAAGGGAGATGGGGAGAAGGGATTGCAGCCTAAAGGCCTTGTATATCGTTGTCTGTAAATAATGTATATATATATATAATTGAAGCAAGCACTACACTTGGTTTAATAAAAGAACATTTCTGGGGTAAAAAAGGAAGAAAATGTTCATTGTAAACTCCAGGTGACTAAGAAGGCGGCAAGCCAAGAAGATGGGTGAAATGTGCATGCTCTGGGGTGAGAAGGGTAGTGGCACCAAGAGATTTAGGGTTGGTGCCAAGGGGAAAGGGAAGGTTGGGTTTGGGGGGGGGGGGAAGGTGCAAGGGTGATCTGCTATTTGTTCGGGGGTTTCTCACTTATTGTTTTAGTTTTGCAGGTTTTACTTTGCACACGGCCAGCAGAACCAAAAGGAAGAGCATTATGGTATGGGTGAAGGGAAAACATTTAGGGAGACAGGTAAAGGGAAGGAATCAAGTGCTGGGGCAATGGACGAAATAATTAAATTTTTGAGTTGTAATGATAATGGCTTAAATGGGATCGTGAAGAGGAAATGAGTCTTGGCACACTTTAAAAAAAATCCAGGTGGATGTGTTCTTTTTACAAGAGACCCATCTTACAAGAACACCAAAAAACTAAAAAGAACTTAGGTGGGACAAATGATAGCACCCTCCTTTAGCTTCAAGACCAGGGGAGTCGCTATCTTAATAGAGAAAAATGTCCCTGTAAAGATCGAAGACATGGTCATAGACCTAGTGGGAAGATTTATAATAATACACTATCAAATATATTCGGAACCCTGGACACTAGTGAATATATATCCCCCCAATTTTGATGATGAAAAATTTATACAAAATGTCTTTTTGTAATTGGCAGAAGGGTGGGAAAAAGTCTTAATTGGAGGGAATTTTAATTTTTGCCTGGATCCGGTAATTAACAAATCAGCCAAGAAAGTGACAAGAGCCAGGGCAGCAAAAGCAACCCTGGCCCTCATAAAAGAGTTAAATCTGATGGACACTTGGAGATGATGGGATCTGAGGAAGAGGGACTATTCTTTCTACTTGAAACAACATGACTCTTACACAAGAATTGACTTGTTTCTTGCATCAGCCCAGCTAGAAGGCAAAATTTTAGAAACAGAATATATGGCAAAGCTATTATTAGATAATTTTCCTTTGACTTTAATTATCGTCATGCCAGACAAACAAGCCATGCGTACAGGTGTCACCTTAATCGGTTGCTATTGAAAAACCGGGAATTTTTCAGTTATATTAGAGCTCAAGTAGAAATGTTTTGTGAAACTGGCAACAAATTTCTGAGATGAGATGCATTAAAACCTTATCTGAGAGGACAAATAATTGGATATACTAAAGAAATTAAAAAAAACCACATGAGAGAGGTCAATGAATTGGAACAAGAGATAACTCGATTGGAAAAGGATGACCAAACATCAGGCTCAGAGGGAAGTATAGAGAGATAATAAATAAAAAGCACAGGCACAACACTTTGCAAACATACAAAATGGAGAAAGTGATATTAAGATCTCTTCTTCTTCTTTGGCTTGGCTTCGCGGACGAAGATTTATGGAGGGGGTAAATGTCCACGACAGCTGCAGGCACGATTGTGGCTGACAAGTCCGATGCGGGACAGGCAGACACGGTTGCAGCGGTTGCAGGGGAAAATTGGTTGGTTGGGGTTGGGTGTTGGGTTTTTCCTCCTTTGTCTTTTGTCAGTGAGGTGGGCTCTGCGGTCTTCTTCAAAGGAAGTTGCTGCCTGCCGAACTGTGAGGCGCCAAGATGTACGGTTTGAGGCAATATCAGCCCACTGGCGGTGGTCAATGTGGCAGGCACCAAGAGATTTCTTTAGGCAGTCCTTGTACCTCTTCTTTGGTGCACCTCTGTCACGGTGGCCAGTGGAGAGCTCGCCATATAACACGATCTTGGGAAGGCGATGCTCCTCCATTCTGGAGACGTGACCCACCCAGCGCAGCTGGATCTTCAGCAGCGTGGATTCGATGCTGTCGGCCTCTGCCATCTCGAGTACTTCGATGTTAGGGATGAAGGCGCTCCAATGAATGTTGAGGATGGAGTGGAGACAACGCTGGTGGAAGCGTTCTAGGAGCCGTAGGTGATGCCAGTAGAGGACCCATGATTCGGAGCCGAACAGGAGTGTGGGTATGTCAACGGCTCTGTATACGCTTATCTTTGTGAGGTTTTTCAGTTGGTTATTTTTACAGACTCTTTTGTGTAGTCTTCCAAAGGCGCTATTTGCCTTGGTGAGTCTGTTGTCTATCTCGTTGTCGATCCTTGCATCTGATGAAATGGTGCAGCCGAGATAGGTAAACTGGTTGACCGTTTTGAGTTTTGTGTGCCCGATGGAGATTGGGGGGGCTGGTAGTCATGGTGCGGAGCTGGCTGATGGAGGACCTCAGTTTTCTTCAGGCTGACTTCCAGGCCAAACATTTTGGCAGTTTCCGCAAAACAGGACGTCAAGCGCTGAAGAGCTGGCTCTGAATGGGCAACTAAAGCGGCATCGTCTGCAAAGAGTAGTTCACAGACAAGTTTCTCTTGTGTCTTGGTTGACATATCATGTAAGACCTTCAATTAAGATCCTTTTTGAGGGACAAATTAGACCCATCTATGGCCTTGTCGCTGAATAGTGAAATGGAGCTTCTAATTTGAAAGGGGATCACCATGTAAATTCATCTCGTCTTTGTATCTCCTGTTTCAAAATGAGAGCCTGAAACTGGACCTCCATAAATCAAGGCAAAGATGGGAGATGGATTTAGCAAAACAATTCCTGAATGATGCTGGTCCAGTTATTAATGCCAGATATAGGCTGGTGCAATTTAATTTCTTGCACCAGCTATATTTTATGCTGCAGATATTACATAAGGCAAAATCAGAAATCTCTGAATTGTGTTTTAGATGCGGAGTAGAGACAGGAAACTTTGTGTCTTCAACATCGCTATGTACCAAGGTGAGACCCCTCAGGAAAGAACTAGAGGACAGTTTGAAAAAAAATACAGGGGTGGAGTATCCCCAGGATCCAGCGCTGTTCCTTTTGGGGGATATTATGGACAAGTCTGAGACTGTCCAAACATCAAATTCAATTTGTGAAGGTTGCCTTGGCAGTGGCCAGGAAATGCATAACAGTTACCTGGAAATCTAACTCTCAGCTAAGCACAAAAAGATGGAACATGGAGATGCAGAGCTGTGTTCCCCTGGAGATAATTACTTACAACTTAAGAGGGAGATATGACACATTCATAAAGGTGCGGCAGCCATACTTGTGACACTTTGAAGTGCAGGCATGATCAACCTTCCCAGGGCCTTTCTCAATAGGAATATAGTAAACAATAGGATCACATAAGTCCTGAAAGGTAGAGAATGAGGAGACAATTGGAGCTCCTGCTGGCCTTCCCCTCCACGTTTTTTTCCCATGCATTTGTACTGTTAAATTTAGTAATTGATTTTCATGTTTTTTTTGATGTTGAAGCAGGAGGAAGGGTGAAAGATGTGGGGAGGGAAGGAGGGGGGGAAAGAGAGGACTCGATAAAGAATGACTGTATAAAGGGAGGAGTGTTCCCCTACAATGCTTGTATAACACGAGTCTGTAAAACTATAAAATTTTTTTATTATTTTATTTAAGAATTTAAAAACCACATCCATGTATACATATTCAATAAAACTGAGAGAGGAAAAAAATTACACATGGTTTATATATATATATAAAAGAAAACCATCCCTCCCTTTCCCCATCCCACCCACTCTCCCCCACAAAATATATCAGAAAGAAAAAAGAAAAGAAAGGAAAATAGAAAGAAATATATATAAAATCTCAATACTAATATATTATGGAACTGGGGGTTACCAACAGGATGGGCTTTCAGAGAGTCCTTCAAATTTTCAAACCAACATCTTGTAAGTATGGGCTCCATAATTTTGAACAAAAATTGATTCTTATTATGTAATTATGTTATTTTCTCAAGTGGAATACAGCTACGCATTTCAGCATACCATCTCTCAATCCCTAAATTGTATCTGATTTCCAAATAATGGCTATGCACTTCCTAGAAACAGCTAAAGCAAGTAGTAAAAATTCAGTTTGAGACATCGTTGACCTTAATTTCAGTCTAATCACTTTAATATACCCAACAAAAATAGCATCGGATCCAACAAAAATAACATCGGATCCTGTGGGAGTTTAACCCCTAATATTTTCTACAAAAAAATTTCCTACCTCTAACCAAAATGATTTTACTCTAGGACACATCCAAGTAAAATGCAAAAACGAACCGACTTCCTGACCACATCTAAAGCATAGATCTGATAATTATGGATTCCTTTTTTTTAATTTTTGAGGAGTTAAGTATAATTGATGCAAAAAATTATATTGAACCAAAATTTAAAAAAAAAGAAAAATGTAGACGGGTGCATTGGCGAGAGGGGAATGGAGGGCTATGGACTGGGTGCAGGTCAGTGGGCGGAAGCAGAATGATAGACTAGAAGGGTTCAAAGGCCTGTTTTCTGTGCTGTACTGCCCTATGGCTCTATACTCGTAGAGATGAAGGCCAGGTAGTTGCAGGCTTTCAGTGGAAGAAGCACGACAGGGTAAGCTGGTCTTGTGACAAACCACAGCCTGAACCAAGCCAACATTTCAACTGTTGTATGTAGTCTCTGAGTTCTTTTCATGTCTCCTGCCACCAGAGTACAGAGCTCCTGTAAAGTGAGATAAATGCAATGACATTGTCCTTGATAAAACACTTGTCGAAAAGGTGCCTTGGTTACAAATTGTGCTTTAATTATCCAGTAAAGTGAGGATAAAGCAAAAAGAGAAAGGAAGAACATTCGATGGTAAATAATAGAAATAATTCTATAAAGCATATCCACTTACAGGATCATAAGGTCACCCCGGCACAATAACTAATAGCTCACGCTATTGAATCATACACTTATAGCATCAAAAACACAAGCTGAGCAGTTTCCATTGCAACCTTCCTCTAAATAACAATCTAACCCCTTACTTGAAAATAGATGTGCCAGGACCTATAAGGATTTGAAAGAGAGTAAGCAAGCAATTGATTCTTTTCCTTTATCGACATAGTGTTCCTTTTTCGCCATGGATTTATATCCAAGTTATTAATTCTTGGTAAGAGGGCGCTGCTGGTATCCATTGCAGATCCCAAGATTGCCCTGAAAGTGTGACGGGGTGACATTTTTCAAAATTGTAACGGCCATCAGAGGGGCTGTCACCAAAATGAATCACGTGTTGTCTGGAACGCCGGAGGGATGGGTGATGGTGTGACGGATGGAAGAGATCCATGGCAAGTATGGCACCCACTACCCCACCCCTCCGCTGAGTGAGTTCTCAAACAGCAGCTTGCGCGCCCCCCCCCCCCCCCCCCCCCTGATTAGACCTCTTCCGACGGCGACTCTGCACTCAATGTTAGCAAAACTAAAGAATTGATTGTACACTTCAGGAAAGGGAAATGAGGTGAGCACAAACCAGTCCTTATCGAGGGGTGAGCAGTAGAAAGGATTAAGAACTTCAATTTCCCTGGGTGCCAACATCTCTGAAGATCTGTCCTGGGGCCATCATGTCGATGCAATCGTGAAGATGGTTATCAGCAGCTGTACTTCGTGAGGAGTTTGAGGAGATTTGGCATGTCACCAAACACTTGCAAATTTCTACAGGCGCACTGTGGAGAGCATTCTGACTGGATCCATCACTGACTGGTATGGAGGTGCCAATGGGCAGGAAAAGATGACAGAGGATTGTGAACTTGGCCAGTGCCTTCATTCCATTAAGGAGATCTTTAAGCAGTAGTGTCTCAAGAGAGCAGCCTCTATCCTCAAGGACCCCCAACCACCCAGGCCGAGGCCTCACTGCTGCCATCAGGAAGGAGTCTAAAGATGAACACCCATCGTTACAAAAATAGCTTCCTCCCGTCCGCCATCAGAACTTCGAATCACAGACACGATCTCACTTTTTTCTCTTTTTGCACCAATTATTTCTTTTTAAATAATGGATTTACGGATCAGTAATTTATTGCAATTTTGCACCTGTATTGCACAATACTGCTCCGGCAAATTGACACATTTTGTGACACATGTTCATGACAATAAATCTGATTTTGAGTCAGATTCTCCCCCTTTTTTATTCACTCCCGTTGGTGCCCAATCCAGAGGCAAAGTCTTGACCCGAAACATCGGCTATCCACGGACCTGCTGAGATGCCCCGCCCACCATGGTTTGACTTGCTGCTCCAGATTCCAGCATCTGCTCTTTGCATGTGAATTCATAGATTGTTCTAATGCATTTTGCTAATCCCCTTATTCATCAATTCCCGGAAAGCACAGAGATAATTTGATCTTCCTAGACATCTTCCATAGATGTTCCTAGACGGCGTGTGAGCGTGTGAACGGAACAGGCTGCTGGAGGAGGTTGGATGAGCAGGTACTATTGCAATGTATGAGGTACATTTAGATTCCAGATTTCAGATGTATTGTCAGAGTACATACACGACATTACATTCAACCCTGAGATTCTTTTTCCTGCGGGCCAGGCAAAGTCACCACTTATTGGTAGGGCAAAATACTGTACTCAATGTAAACAAGTAAATAATTGTAAACAAACTGACTATGTAAAACATAGATAGAAAGAAAATCAGTAATGTTCAAAGTCAGAGTCCTTAAATGAGTCCCTGATTTGAGTTTGTCGTTGAGGAGTCTGCTAGTGGAGGGGGAGCCGCTGTTCCTGAACCTGGTGGTTCTGCCCCTCTTTCTTGATGGCAGCACCGAGAACGGAGCATGTGCTGGGTGGTGAGGGACTTTGATAATTGCTGCCGCTCTCCGACGCCAGTGTTCCCTGTAGATGTACTCAATAGTGGGGAGGGTTTTGCCTGTAATGTCCTGGGCTGTGTCCATTACATTTTGGAGGGCTTTACTTTCAGGGGTATCGGTGCACACGTTCCACCTCACCTCTGTCGAAATTTGCCATTTAGATGGATATATGGATATATGAGATGGTTATGAAGCATACGCAGGCAGATGGGACTAGTTTAAGTGGGGCATTTTGGTCGGTGTGGGCAAGTTGAGGTGAACTGGAGTGGGTCGAGGGTGGCCAGTAGGCTGGGGTTAAAGTGAGCCATGACCAACCACTCGAAGCACTTCATGATGGAGGTGGCGGTCACGCAAACCAACCTCCCTCCATCAACTCAATCCATAGATCCCACTGTTTCAGATATGATGAAGAAAGGTCCATCCCACCCCAGCCACCCTCTCTTCTGCCCTCCCCCCCTCTTTGGGTAGAAGATACATGAGTTGGAAAACATGAACACCCAGAGGTTGGGTGTGGATGGGGGGTTGCGGTGGGTGGAGTGACCTGACAGAAGATATAATTATGATAGGGTAGACAAAATCTTTCCCAGGGTACAAAATGTTATGTACTGGAGGACAGATGGTGGGGGGGGGAGGGGGGGGGGAGTTTAAAGGAGTTTTTAAACAAAGGGAAGTGGGTGCCTGGAATGGGCTGCCAGGAGTAGTGGTGGAAACAGATACAATGGTAACATTTAAGCTTCCAGGCAGACGCATAAATATGTAGAGAAATGATGTGCAAATAGCAGAGGCTTAGTTTCAATTGGGCATCATTTTTCAGCACAGACATGTAGGCCAAAAGGCCTGTTCTTGTGTGGTTCTATATTCAGAACAGCCATGATTTTAATGTGATACTATAACTGGGGTCCTTAATGATTTTTATTTGATGCTCTGTCCACTTTAAAGTAGAATTATTGCAACTGTCTGTGTTTGCCTGAAACTCCATTCAATCCCCTAAACACTGCACCAGCTGTTGGGAAAAAGCTACTAAACACAAGCGCCAGAATTAATTTTGTTTCTGGTGATTTACGGCGAGATTCTGCGCCAATTGCTGAGTGACTGCGGAACATTTTGTTCTGTGAACTTCTCCATTCTTGAATGATGGGTTTTGATTCAGATCCTCATCGCAGACAGCAGGGTGAGGTCTGCCCCCTCAGGGTAGCCAGGGTGTGAGCTCTCTCAGTGCACCATAGGAAGGTGGGGGGGGGGGGGGTGCGAGGAAGCAGCCTGCCTGAGGAGAATCCTGGCACGCAGCAAGTGGTTACAATCTGCGGTTCATTTCATTGAACCATAGAACATTACTGCACAGAAACAGGCCTTTCAGCCCTTCTAGTCTGTGCCGAACTAGTATTTTGTCTCGTCCCACTGAACTACACCCAATCAATATCCCTCCATACCCCTCCCATCCATGTACCTGTCCAAATTTTTCTTAAATGTTAAATTTGAGTCCACTTCAGCTGGCAGCTCGTTCCATACTCCCACCACTCTCAGCGTAAAGAAGTTCCCCCTAATGCCTCCCTAAACTCTCCACCTTTCACCCTTAACCCATGTCCTCTCTAATGACTGACTCACTTAACCTCAGTGGAAAAAGTCAGCTTGCATTTACTCTAAATATCCCCCCCCCTCATAATTTTGTAAACCTCTATCAAATCTCTCCTCATTCTTGTACACGACAGAGAATAAAGTCCTAACCTGTTTATCCTCTCCCTGTAACTCAGTTCTTGAAGTCTGGGCAACAACCTAGTAAATCTTCTCTGCCCTCTTTCTATCTTATTGATATTTTCCTGTAGTTCGGTGACCAAAACTTCACACAATACTCCAAATTTGACCTCACCAATGTCTTATACAACTTTATCATAACATCCCAATTACTGTACTCAATACTTAGATTTATGAAGGCCTATATGCCAAAAGCTCTCTTTCCTACCTTATCCACCTGTGGCACCACTTACATCAGTATTCCCAGATCCCTCTGTTCTACTGCACTCCTCGGTACCAATTAGTCTCCAAAATTACGACTTGGCAAGAAAAAATAGAAGATCAGGTTATTACTTAAATGGTGAATGATTACAGATTGCTGTCATGCAGAGGGATTTGTGCATGAATCGTGAAAGGTGGATTTACAGGTGCAGCAGATAATCAAGAAGGCAAATGGAAAGTTGGCTAGAGGAATAGAATTTAAGAGCAGGCAGGTTCTGCTGCATCTGTACGAGAGACTGGTGAAGCCGCATCTGGAGCACTGCGTGCAATTCTGGTCTCCTTACTCGAGGAAGGAGGGACTGGCTTTGGAGGTGGTGCAGAGGAGGTTCATCAGGTTGATTCCAGAGATGAGGGATTAGCCTATGAAGAGAGATTGAGTTGTCTGGGGCTGCACTTGCTGGAATTATGAAGAATAAGGAGATTTGTTTTTAAACACACAGCACAGTATCAGGGCCTTGAGCCCATGCTGTCCAATTACATCCAATTAACCAACAACCCCTACATGTTTTGAAGGGTGGGAGGAAACTGGAGCATCCAGAGGAAACCCACGCGGATATGAGGAGAATGTACAAACTCCTTACAGACAGTGCCAGATTAAAACCTGTGTTGTTGGTGCTGTAAGAGTGTTCCACTAACTGCTGCACTAACCGCAAACACTAACATGCTGCCTCCGCACTAACCATGCTGTCTTATTGAAGCCCATTTTCTTGGGCCGCGGCCAAAGCTGTGTCATCAATACCTTGAACTACGGATGAAACTTCAAGTGGAGCAGAATGGGACAGTGCATCAGCTATCACATTTTTTTCCAGAAATATGTAGTATTTTTGTGGAAAATTCTGAGATGAACGATAATTACCATTGTTGTCACGCTGACCTTGGGAAATGCAAATGTTGAGGGCTTGTGGTCAGTGTACATGGCATTTTGTCCATTAGTTCTGAAGCGGCGTGGTCTTCTAACCCATCAAGATGTATAGACATACCATATTCACATAATAAAAGTGCTTTTAAAGCGTCATATTTGGTGCTACGTGGTGGATCCTATAGAAATTCGCCGATCCTCTTGGCGACGGCCTGGTCCAGGGCACTGACGAGATGGTAATAACGGATGGTGTCCAGTTCAACTTTGCGAAGGTGAAACTGTGCTTTAGCCTGTTGGAGCCACAGTTCAGGCTCAGCTGCCCAGAAAGGTGCCAGCTTCACAGCGATGGCTGCAGAGTTCATGTTTGTCCAAAAATAAGTTTTTGGATTCGCAGTGGACACGATGAAATAACCACACAAAGGCATTTCTTCAGTGAATCAAACGGATTTGCTGTTCAGACGTGCGCAACCTTTTAAAAGTTAGAATCATGCACCCAACACATGCTGATGCCATCACGCACTGACGTCACATAGCCAGTTCGATGCCTTCTTGGAGTTGTAGTGCCGCCATAGCGCTGCTACACCATCATAATTTTGTACACTTCCATTAAATCACCCCTTATTCTTTTACAGCCCAAGGAATAAAGTCCTAGCCTGTTTAACCTTTCCCTGCTACTTGATTCCAGCAAGATCCTAGTAAATCTCTCCATGGCCCAAACCAACACTCATCGGATGAGCTCTAAGCATTCCAAGAGTTTGTAAGTCCAGATTCCTAACTCCTCTCCAGTTGCCATGGCTGTACTTTGAAGATTGTCTCCTTATTCTTGACTCTCTCCACTCCAGCACGTTGCTTCAACCTTTAACATTGGAAATGCAGCACAGATAGACAATCCAGAGATCTGCATGAAAACAGGACATTTACTCCAGCTCATGCTCACCATGACCCAGTACCTTGTCCATTTCCTCTGTGTCTAAACAAGTGCTCATTGAGACACTTCTTAAACACCGATGGACAGTACGAGGCCATGGACAGACGTGTCAGTGCGGGTGTGGGGCACGGAATTCAAGTGGCCGGCCACTGGGAGATCCCCTTCGTTGACGCGGACAGAGCAACGGTGATCAGCAAAGCAATCTCCCAGTCTGTGCCCAGTCTCTCTGATGTAGAGAAGGTCACAATGAGAGCACCGGATGCACTAGATGACTCCCATGGATACACAAGTGAAGTGTCATTTCACTTGGAAGGACTTCGTTTGACAGTACGGTGACTGCAGACATTTGTGCTTTACTTCTCTCTCCTCTTAAACACTGTTAGTGAACCAGCTTGAACCATTCTCTCAGGGAGTGCATTCCAGGTGTTCACCACCCCTTGGGTGAAGAAGGTCTCTCTCATATCCTCTTTGAATATCATTCCATTTTAATCTATGCACTTTGTCGATCCATTTTATTCTCACCTGACTGTACATCTACAACCAATGTTTCTCCAGACCATGGTGGGCCCACAAACACAATATGCAACACGTAATAATCTCATACATACAAAAAGATATGATTAAATATACCTGTATTATATTTTGGGATGAATCAAGATACAGTTCATCGTCCTCACAGCTTGTGAGAAGCAGCCATTTCCCAGCCTGGCCGTCCTGATTTTGATGCTCCTGTACCTCCTTCCTGATGGTAGTGGGTCCGAGACCCTGTGTGATGGATGAAAAGATTCCTCAATACTTCTTGTCGTCTGAATTTGGTCTATTGGACAATGATATACCACTTTATAAGAACATAAAGCATAGGAAATTGAGGCAGAAGGCTGGTCATCCCTCCAAGGCTATTCTGAAGCTAAGATGGCTCTGATTACTTGCCATCTCACTGCCACATTTCTGCCATCTTCCATATGCCTCGCTGCACCTTCATCCATCTAACCCCTTTCGAAATAGATCCCACAACATCTTCATGTTCCTCTGCGTGAGACTCAACTCAGTCTCTAATATCTTACCCAATATCCTGTGAAGGTGACCCGTGGGGTTTAAATTTAAATGGAAATGAAAATGTCAGAGGCCAAGGGGAGACCTGATAGAGGTGCATAAAATCACGAGAGACATTGATAGGGTGGGCAGACAGAATCTTTTCCTCGGGGTAAAAATGTCTCAGCCGACAGTGAGGGGGAGCTAATTTAAGGGAATTGTGTGGGACAATTCTTTTACTCAGAGAGTGATAGGTACCTGAAACAGACTGCCAAGGGTAGTGTGGAAGCAGATAGTCTTGTAGTGATTAAGAGGGGTTCACACAAATATGAAGGAGGGAGTTTTAGTTTGATCTGGGCGTCATGTTCGGCAGACATGTGGGCTAAAGGGCCTGTTCCCATGTGTTCCATGTACCTGTGCATGACCCGAGCTGTACTATTGGCAAGGTGGTTAGCGCAATGCCTTCATAGCACCAGTGACCAGGACCAGGGTTCAAATCCCATGCTATCAGTAAGGAGTTTGGACGTTCTCCCGTGTCTTCATGGGGTTTCCCTGGAGGCCCTGGTTTCCGCCCACTGTTCGAAATGTTCCGGGGGTGTAGATTAGTTGGATGTAAATTGGGTGGCGCAGACTCGTGGGCCAAAATGTGTATGTATGTCAAATGCCATTTGTTTTAATTTTGCACACTAACCTCCCAACAAGGCCATTGTCTCAGTCCAAATAACCACATCCACTGGCTCTCCCTTGTTTATTCCCCAAAAACTCTTGTGGGTTTGTCAAATGTGGTCATTTTCATAAACCCACACTGGCTGTGTGTGAACTCCAGCAATCTATGGCATCCTTCACTGAGGCCATGGGTTATGTTCAGCTTCAGCACCATTTTCTGCACTCACCCCTATCCCCTGATTCCTGTAATATTTTGGCTTAATAATTTATTTGCATCAGATACACTGTCTGGGCATATTTACATGTGCAATGGGCGTGGAGCAGAGAGTCAGGCTCTTCAGCCCATCGTGTCCCTGCTGACTAGCAAGTACCTACACTTGGTCCGCAGCCAGCAATTTAAGTGCTTGCCTAGATGCTTCCTGAATGTTGTGGGAGTCCCTGTCACCCTCTCAGGTAGTACACTTCAATGACCCTCTGCTAAGCCCTCTGGTTATAGATACCCCTGGTCCGCTGAAAGCTTTACAGGTGCTGGTGTTTACTGAGTACACTTTTGTTCAGACCCTGCTCAGCATTCTGTGCTCCAAGGAAAACAAACCAGCCTATCCAGTGTCTCCTTATAACAGAGACCCTCAATCCCAAGCAATGACCAAAGGGAAAGGCATTTTCCAGCACCCCACCCAATGTTGCTGTGCTTTAAACTTGTGATACATTCTGCCTACATAAGTTAAACTTCTGTTAATTCTGTGTTTGTGAATCACTCAATCAGGTATTTTCTTACATTTTGTCAAGAACAGATCATTCCCAATTTTTAAAAATTAAAAATTTAGAAATACAGCATGGTAACAGGCCCTTCTGGCGCCCTTCTAATTACACCCAATTGACCTACAACCCAGTAGGTTTCGAACAGTGGGATGGATTGGGCCTACTGTTTTCGGGCGAGGAGTCGGTGAATCGGAGCTCGGGCGACTGTTGAGAGGAGGAGGAGCTTGGAGAGGTCGAGGGGTTAATTGGTCAAGGCCCAATAAAAGGAGGGTAGGTATTAGGGAGCGGCCCAGTAAGTGAGTGGCCTGGGGAAGGAGTGGGGCTTCGAGGCTTTGGCTCGAGAGGTTTCGGTGAACAGAGGCTGAGCACGAGCATATCTGAATTGAGGCTAGGCTGCAGTGTCTAAGGGACAAAGTTAGGGACCTTGAGTTGCAGCTCGATGGCCTCGCTTTGGTCAGGGAGAGCAAGGCCGTCATAGATAGGGGTTATAGTCAGGTGGTCACATCTGGCCCACGGGAGGAGGGGCAGTGGGTTACTGTTAGGAGGATGAAAGAGAAAGGTCAGGCTCCAGAGAGCATCTGAGCCTGAAATCTTCAGAAATCAGTACTCCTTGAGTACTAAGGAAGGGGATAGTCAGGCTAAGGTAGGCAGAGGTGTAGGGTCAGCCTCTGTAGCCCAGAAAGGAAGTAATAGGAAGAATAGGGTGATAGTTATAGGGGACTCGCTGGTGAGGCAGATGAACAGAGGTTTTTGTGGAAGAAATCAAGAAAACCGGATGGTGGCTACACGAGTCCAGAACATCCTAAAGGGGGAAGGAAAAGAGCCTGAGGTCGTGGTTCATGTCGGTACCAACGACATTGGTAGGAAGGAAGAAGTGGTCCTGCAAAATGAGTATAAGGAGTTAGGCAGGGAGCTCAGAAGAAGGACCACTAAGGGTGTAATCTCTGGATTACTTCCTGTGCCACACGATAGTGTGGGCAAAAATAGAGTCAGGTGAAAAATAGAGTCAGGTGTGTGGCTGAAGGGGTGGAGTAAAAGACAGGGTTTTAAGTTCTTGGACCACTGGGACCGTTTCTGGGGGAGATGGGACCTATACTGTAAGGATGGGTTACATCTAAATCCCAGAGGTACCAGTCTCCTGGCAGGGGCATTTGTTAGGGCTTTAAACTAATAAGGTTGGGGACAAGGGTTCATGTCAGGGAGGAGAGCAAGAACAGAGTCTTTAGGCAAAGATAAAAGGCTTTTTCACACAATCTGGAGGTGGAACAGCAGCAGGTAATAAATAGTGGCCATAGTAAAAATTGTAGAGGGGCTGAGAGGCAGAAAGTTAAATGTGGGAGATATCTGAGATGCATTTATTTCAATGCAAGGAGTGTGGTAAACAAGGTGGATGAACTAATGGTGTGATTGACATATGGCGTTACGATGTGATAACAATTAGTGAGACATGCTTGAAGGAAGATTGTGACTGGCAGTTAAATATTCAGGAATTTTGCTGCTTTAGACGAGACAGAATTGGCGGGGTACAAGGGGGGAGGTGTGGCGTTGCTTGTCAGGGAAGATATTACAGCAGTGCTGAGGCAAGATAGACTGGAGGACTCATCGCGGGAGGCTTTGTGGGTTGAACTAAAAAATAAGAAAGGTGAGGCTACAAATATAAGGGTATATTTTAGGCCGCCAAAAGAGGATAGGGAACTGGAAGAGCAAATATGCAGGGAAATACCTGAGATGTGTAGTAGAAATAGGGTTGTGATAGTTGGGGATTTCAATTTTCCTAACATTGATTGGGAAACACAATCAGTGAGAGGCCAGGATGGTTTAGACTTTGTGCAATGTGTTCAGGATTGCTTTTTAGGTGAGGTGCCTACCAGAGGGGAGGCAGTGTTAGATCTATTGTTAGGGAACGGAATAGAGCGGGTGACAGAAGTGTGTGTTGGTGAGAACTTTGGATCCAGTGATCGTAGGTCCCATTAGCTTCAACTTAAATATGGAAAGGGATAGGTCAGGTCTGAGGTTGAAGGTGTTCGAGTGGGGGAAGGCCAGATTTGAAGAAATGAGAAGGGATTTGCAGAAAATTGTATGGGCTGATCTTTTTTCTGGAAAGGATGTAGAGGAGATTTGGAGGGTATTTAAAGGAGAGATATGGAGAGTACAGGATCTTTACGAGCCAGCCAGATCAAAAGGCAAGGCCAAAAGTTCAAGGGAACCGTGGTTTTCTGGTAAAATTAGCAAGTTGGTTTGGGATAAGAGAGGGGCATATACTAAATTTAAGAAGCAAAAAATGAATAAGATGTATGATTATTATGTAGATTGCAGAAAAAAAGAAGGAAATTAGAAAGGCAAAAAGAAAGTATGAAATGTCAATAGCTGATGAGGTAAAAGTGAATCCTAAGGGTTTTTATCATCAGATGCAAGGATCGACAATGAGATAGACAACAGACTCGCCAAGGCAAATAGCGCCTTTGGAAGACTACACAAAAGAGTCTGGAAAAACAACCAACTGAAAAACCTCACAAAGATAAGCGTAAACAGAGCCGTTGTCATACCCACACTCCTGTTCGGCTCCGAATCATGGGTCCTCTACCGGCATCACCTACGGTTCCTAGAACGCTTCCACCAGCGTTGTCTCCGCTCCATCCTCAACATCCATTGGAGCGCTTTCATCCCTAACGTCGAAGTACTCGAGATGGCAGAGGTCGACAGCATCGAGTCCACGCTGCTGAAGATCCAGCTGCGCTGGGTGGGTCACGTCTCCAGAATGGAGGACCATCGCCTTCCCAAGATCGTGTTATATGGCGAGATCTCCACTGGCCACCGTGACAGAGGTGCACCAAAGAAAAGGTACAAGGACTGCCTAAAGAAATCTCTTGGTGCCTGCCACATTGACCACCGCCAGTGGGCTGATATCGCCTCAAACCATGCATCTTGGCGCCTCACAGTTTGGCGGGCAGCAACCTCCTTTGAAGAAGACCGCAGAGCCCACCTCACTGACAAAAGGCAAAGGAGGAAAAACCCAACACCCAACCCCAACCAACCATTTTTCCCCTGCAGCCGCTGCAACCGTGTCTGCCTGTCCCGCATCGGACTTGTCAGCCACAAACGAGCCTGCAGCTAACGTGGACTTTTACCCCCTCCATAAATCTTCGTCCGCGAAGCCAAGCCAAAGAAAGAAAAAAAAAAGTGAATCCTAAGGGTTTTTACAGATATGTGAATAGTAAAAGGAGGGCTAAGGATAGAATAGGACCACTGGAAAATGCAAGCAGTGAACTGTGCGAGAAACCGTATCAGATGGGAGAGATATTAAACAATTTTTTCTCATCTGTGTTCATAAAGGAAAAGGACATAGGACTATGTGCGATAAGTGAGGCAAATGGCTGTTATGGAAAAGATAGGGATTAGTAAAGAAAGGGTTTTGGAGCTTCTAGGGTCAGTAAAAGTGGACAAGTCTCCTGGTCCTGATGGGATTTTTCCCAGGACGTTAAGGGAGGTCAGGAAGCAAATAGCGGAGGCTCTGTCAGTGATTTTTCAACGATCACTGGAGGAGGGTTTGGTGCTGTGGGATTGGAGGGTTGCTAATGTAGTTCCATTGTTTAAAAAAGGCACAAGGTGTCAGCCAAGTAATTATAGGCCTGTAAGCTTGACTTCGGTGGAAGGGAAAGTTATGAAGGGTATTCTTAGAGATGGTGGGTATAAATATCTGGATAGGCAGGGATTGATCAGCAGCACCCAGTATGGGTTTGTGAAGGGGAAGTCATGTTTGACGAAACTTGTTGAGTTTTTCAAAGAAGTGACAAGAAAGATGGATGAAGGTAGGGCAGTTGATGTAATCTACCTAGATTTTAGTAAAGCTTTTGATAAGGTTCCACATGAAAGGTTGGTAAGGAAGGTTCAGTCACTAGGGATTAATAGAGAAATAGTAAGATAGGTTCAGAGGTGACTGGAGGAGAGACAGCAGAGGGTCGTGGTGGACAACTGTCTGTCAGGATGGAAGCCTGTGATGAGTGGCGTGCCTCAAGGATCGGCACTAGGTCCCCTGTTGTTCATAATTTATATTAATGATTTGGATGATGGGGTGGTTACCTGGGTAAGTAAATACGCAGACGATATGAAAATAGGGGGAGTGGTGGCTAGTGAGGAAGGTTTTCAGGGATTACAGAGGGATTTGGTTTGTCTGGAAAATTGGGCTGAAAGATGGCAGATGGAATTTAATGTAGAGAAGTGTGAGGTGCTTCATTTCGGAAAAAAAAAAATCAAAATAGGACATGTGTAGTCAAGGGGAGAACATTGGGGAATGCACAAGAACAAAGAGATCTTGGAGTTAAGGTGCAGGCTTCCTTGACAGTGGATTCCCATGTTGACAGGGTGGTGAAGAAGGCATTTAGTATGTTAGCCTTAATAAATCATAGCATAGAGAATAGGAGCTGGGAAATGATGCTGCGACTGTTTAAGGCGTTGGTGAGGCCAGGTTTGGAGTATTGTGTTCAGTTCTGGTCTCCAAATTATAGGAAGGATATAAATAAGGTGGAGAGGGTGCAGAGAAGATTTACAAGGATGTTGCCTGGCTTAAAATACCTAGAGTACAGAGAAAGATTGAAGAGGTTAGGACTTTATTCATTGGAACGTAGACGGTTGAGAGGGGATTTGATAGAGGTGTTTAAAATTATGAAGGGAATGGATAGACTAGATGCCAGTAGACTCTTCCCCCTGAGAGCAGGGGAGGCTGAAACAACAGGACACAAGTTGAGGGTAAGGGGGCAAAATTTTAGGAGAAAGATTAGAGGATGTTTCTTCACTCAGAGAGTGGTGGCTGAATGGAATAATCTTCTGGAGGAAATAGTCAAGGCAGAGTCAATTCTTTCATTTAAGAGGAGGCTGGATATATACATGGATAGGAGGGGGTTGGAGGATTATGGGCGGAGAATAGGTGGGGGGGATCTAGTGGAGTTGTTTGAGTGAACCGGCGTGGACTTGAAGGGCCAAAATGGCCTGTTTCCATGCCATAAACTGTTCTATGGAAACCGGAGCATTCAGGGAAACCCCACACAGACACTGAGAGAATGTACAAACCTTACAGACAGCGCCAGATTCAAACCCCAGCCGCAGGTGCTGTAACAGTGTTGTGCTAATTGCTACACTCGCCGTGCAGTCGAACCAGCATCGCTGTGCTTTTCATGAGAAGGGAGGTGCGATGAAATGCCCAGTTTAATTTCCACCAGGCTCTATGACTGGTACAACCAGGTCCACTGCATGGGGTCCCACTGCCAAACATCTCTGTCACCAAACTGCAGGAGTGCCTTCAAACCAACACCTTCCAGCCCACAACTCATTTGAGCTGAGATCCAATTGAGACTTCTGTCAGAAAGGTCCAGCTGTACAATTAACACCCAGGCATAAAACGGTCAGATGAGATTTCATTAATTACGGCTACTGTAGTGCACAGGAGCATTGCTTCATCAGTCCAGCCCAAGTCCCCAGTGAAGCTCTTGGAGCAGAACGCCTTCCCAGCCACAGCAGGCTTTATCATGACATGTAGTTCCAGGAACTGGGCCATTATCCCCTCTTTGAAACAATTAGAACAATAGAACACTGCAGCACAGGAACAGGCTCTTTGGCCCATCTAGTCCATGCCGAAATATTATTCTACCTAGTCCCAGTGACCTGCACCCAGACCATACCCTCCATGCCTCTCCTGACCAGGTATCTGTACAAACTTCTCTTAAATGTTGAAATTGAGCTCACATTCATCACTTCAGCTGGCAGCTCGGTCCACGCACTCACTGCTCTCTACATGACGTTCTCCATAATGCTTCCTTTTGGCATGACAGTAGACCACCTCATCAGCAAAAACACAACAGAAGCTCCCCTCATCAGCATCAACAATAGGTTGAAATACAAAGAAAAGGAAAAGAATCTTGTGAAATGGTGCGAGAATAACATTCTGACTCTCAACGTGGACAAGACGAAGGAGACGATTGTGGACTTTTGGCGGACCAAAGATGACCATCCTCCACCACATATGAATAGCTCGGCACCAGAGAGAGTGGAGAGCACCAGGTTCCTTGGAGCCCACTTAACAAGTGACCTAATGCAGACATACACACTGTGTATGAATGCAAGGAGTGTAAGGAATAAAATGGATGAGCTTGAGGCGCAAATGGCAATGGGAGGTTATGACATTGTCGGAATAACGGAGACATGGCTGCGGGAAGGGCAGGATTGGGAAGTAAATGTTCCAGGGTACACGTCCTTTAGAAAGGACAGAAAGTTAAGAAGAGGAGGTGGGGTAGCTCTGTTGGTAAGAAATGAGATTCAGGCATTTGAAAGGAAGGACATTGAAACAGGTGAGGTAGAGTTTGTTTGGATTGAATTAAGAAATTGCAAGGGCAAGAGGAATATAATGGGGGTCATTTACAGGCCTCCGAAAAGTAGCTCAGATATCGGTAGTAGTATAAATCAGGAATTAAGATTGGCATGTCAAAGTGGTAGCAATATGGTAGTTATGGGGGACTTCAACATGAAGGTGGACTGGGATAATCAGACGGGGGCAGGAACACAAGAGAGCGAGTTTATAGAATGTCTACGAGATACTTTCTTGGAACAGCTAGTGGAGGAACCTACCAGGAGGAAGTCGATTCTGGACTGGGTGCTGTGCAGCGACGCAGACTTAATAAGTGACCTTGATGTAGGAGAGCCATTAGGGAATAGTGACCATGGTATGGTTACTTTTAAGCTGCAATTAGAAAGGGAAATGGAAAGGAAGTCGGAAGCATCTGTACTTCAGTTAAATAAAGGGAATTTTGCAGCTATGAGGGAGGAGCTATCCAAAATAAAATGAGAAGATACACTAGCTGGGAGGACAACTGGGGAAAAATGGCAGGTTTTTATGGACATTTTTCACAGGATTCAGGACAAATTTATTCCAAAGTGGAGGAAAGGCTCTAGGAGATGCAGATGGCAGCCCTGGCTAACTAAGGAAATCAAGTGCATTATCAAGTCCAAAGGGAGTAATTATAAGATAGCGAAGCGGAGTGGGAAATTAGAGGATTGGGAAACCTTCAAAGAACATCAGAGGGTAACTAAGAAAGCCATAAGAGACGGGAAAATGAAGTACGAGAGGAAATTAGCAGATAATATTGCGGAGGATAGCAAAAGCTTTTTTAAGTATGTGAAGAGGAAGAAATTGGTTCGGTCTAAAATTGGCCCTTTGAAAATGGGCAAGGGTGAAATTATTACTGGAAACAAGGAGATGGCAGAGGAATTTAACAAATACTTTGCAACTGTCTTCACCAAGGAGGATATAGGTTATAGTCAGTTAGGGGGTAGTGGTCATGCGGTACCAAGAGACTTGGGGAACTTTACTGGGGAGGTAGGGGATCTAATGGATATCCGGATCCAGAAGCAGGAGGTTATGAGTAAATTGTTGGGACTGAGGGCTGATAAATCCCCAGGGCCTGATGGGCTGCATCCTAGGGTGCTTAAAGAGGTGGCTATGGAAATTGTGGAGGCACTGGTCGACATTTTCCAAAGTTCCATAGATTCCGGGGAGGTCCCTGAGGATTGGAGAGTGGCTGATGTGGTGCCGCTTTTTAAGAAAGGAGGGAGGGAGAAAACGGGAAATTATAGACTGGTTAGCCTGACATCAGTGGTGGGGAAGATATTGGAGTCCATCATAAAAGGAGAAATAGCAGAACACTTAGTCAGTAATAATAGTATAAGGGCTAGTCAGCATGGATTCCTTAAGGGTAAGTCATGCTTGACTAACCTTCTGGAATTTTTTGAGGATGTGACAAAGAGGGTGGACTCGAGAGAGCCAGTGGATGTGGTGTATTTGGACTTCCAGAAGGCCTTTGATAAGGTACCGCACGGGAGTCTAGTGGGCAAGATCAGGGAGCATGGTATTGGAGGTAAGGTGCTGACATGGATAGGAAATTGGTTAAGAGATAGGAAACAAAGGGTTGGAGTAAATGGGTCTTTTTCAGAATGGCAGGATGTGACGAGTGGAGTGCCTCAGGGATCGGTGTTGGGTCCTCAGTTGTTTGTAATTTATGTTAATGATTTGGATGAGGGGATTATAAATAACATGAGCAAATTTGCAGATGACACTAAACTGGGTGGCGGTGTGGGGTGTGAGGAGGATGTAAGGAAAATGCAGAGGGACTTGGACAGGCTGGAGGAGTGGGCGGCTAAATGGAAGATGAATTTCAATGTGAACAAATGTGAGGTTATTCATTTTGGGGGAAGTAATAGGAAAGCTGAGTATTATTTAAATGGAGACAAGCTAGGGAGTGGGGAAGTGCAAATGGATCTGGGTGTACTTGTTCACCAGTCACTGAAGGCTAGCATGCAGGTTCAGGAAGCTGTGAAGAAGGCAAATGGAATGTTGGCTTTCATAAAGAAGGGATTGGAGTATAGGAACAGAGACGCCCTTCTGCAGTTATACAGGGCCCTGGTGAGACCCCACCTGGAGTATTGCGTCCAGTTCTGGTCTCCAAACTTGAGGAAGGACATACTAGCTATAGAGGGTGTGCAGCGCAGATTTACAAGGTTAGTTCCAGGGATGGCAGGGTTGTCATATGCAGCAAGGCTAGAAAAACTGGACTTGTATCCATTGGAGTTTAGAAGGATGAGGGGGGACATGATTGAGGTATACAAAATCATCAGGGGGATAGACAAGGTGAAGTCTGATTACTTGTTCCCAATGATGGGGGAGACGAGGACTAGAGGGCATAGTTTAAGAATACAGGGTAGGCCCTTTAGGATGGAGATGAGAAAGCATTTTTTTACCCAGAGAAGTGTGAATCTGTGGAATGCTCTGCCACAGAGGGTGGTAGAGGCGGATTCGCTGACTATGTTCAAAAGAGAGTTAGATAAGACTCTTGTGGGTAACGGAGTTAAGGGTTATGGGGATAAGGCTGGAAAGGGGTACTGATGGTAATGATCAGCCATGATCTAAAATGGCGGTGCTGGCCCAACGGGCCAAATGGCCTACTCCAGCTCCTATTGTCTATTGTCTATTGTCTATCTTCTCACTTGACAGGAAAGCACAACAACGACTGCAATTCCTGAGAAGACTGAGGCAGGCAAGGCTACCGGCCACCATCCTGTCGACTTTCTACAGGAGCTCTGCCGAGAGTGTCCTGGGCAGCTGCGTCACTGTGTACGGCTGTCGTAGAGAGTTGGATCGGAGGTCAATCCACAGGACTACTCCCATCGGGTCAAAAGATAGAGAAGTTTCGGAGGCAGAACAGCTTCTTTCCATGGGCAGCGAGACTGCAAAATGACTGCTAAAACAACTCTCCGTGACTATATTATTTATTTTAATCTAGAGCATGTACTGTGTATCTGTATTGTTTGTCTCTATGTGTATTGTTCTGTACAATGTGCAACTGTTCTGCACGTTGACCAGAAAATGCTGTTCATTGAGTTGCAGTGGCACAACTGGGTAACAATGAACTTGAACTTAAACATTTCACATTTCACCCTTAATCCATGTCCTCTAGATTTTGATTCACCCAATCTCAGTGGGAAAAGCCAGCTTGCATTTACTCCACCTATACCCCTTATGATTTTGTATACCTCTATCAAATCTCCCTTCATTCTCCAAAGCTCCAGGGAATAAAGTCCTAACCTGTTTGACCTTTCTCTGTAACTCAGGTCCCAGCCACATCCTAGTAAATCCTCTCTGCACTCTTTCAATCTTATTGCTATCTTGAGTTGACCTGTCCAATTGCTTATTTCTCTCACTGAGTATTTGGACCATATCCCTCCATGATTCTCCCATCCGTGTACCTGTGCAAACTTTCCTTAAATGTTAAAATTAAGCCTGCATTCACTTCAGTTGGCAGCTCATTCCACCCTCCCACCACTCTCTGTGTGACGACCCCTTCCCCACCCCCCAACATTCCCTTTTTGGCACTAACAGTAGTCGGCCTCATCGGCAATAATGATGAGTTAGAGAAGAGATGCACGAATAACAACCTGAGTCTCAACATGGATAAGACGAAGGAGATGATCATGGACTTCAGGAGGACCAGGAATAAACACCCTCCACAACACATCAGCAACTCTGTAGCGGTGAGAGTGGAGAGCACCAAGTTGCTTGGAGTTCATTTAACTAGTGACCTATCGTGGACACTCAATATCTCTTCATTTGTCCGGAGGTGCAACAGCAACTGCACTTCCTGAGAAGACTGAAGTGGGCAAGGCCACCGGCCACCATCATGTCAACCTTCCACAGAAACTGTCTAGAGTATCCTGGCCAGATGCATCACAGGGTGGTACTACCAGGGGAAGACTGGATCAAATTCCATGGGGACCTGGGTAAGTATCTGAAGGGAAAAGATTTGCAGGGCTACAGAGGGGGAGGGAGTGAGTCAAGATGGAATACACTTACATAAAATTTGGCATGGAGTAGAGAGGTAACGCTGAGACCACATCTGGAGCACTGCACGCAGTTCTGGTCTACTAACTTGAGGAAGGATGTACTGGCTTTGGAGGCGGTGCAGAGGAGGTTCACCAGGTTGATTCCAGAGATGAGGGGGTTGGCCTATCAGGAGAGATTGAGTCGTCTGGGACTGTACTCACTGAAATTTAGAAGTATGAGAGGAGATCTTATAGAAACGTATAAGATTTTGAAAGGCTTAGATAAGATGGAGGTAGATAAGTTGTTTCCATTGGGTGGGGGGTGGGGGGGGAAGAACTCTGGAACATAGCCTCAAGATTCAGGGTAGTAGATTTAGGACAGAGATGAATAGAAACTGCTCTTCCCAGAGGGTGGGGAATCTGTGGAATTCACTGCCCAATGAAACAGTGGAGGTGACCTCAGTAAATATATTGTCACAGATTTTTACGTAGTAGGGGAATTAAAGGATATAGGGAAAAGGCAGGTTGGTGGAGATGAGCCACGATCACGTTGAATCGGGTACGACGGGCCGGATGGCCGACTCCTGTTCCTATTTCTTATGTTCTTCGGGACAATGGGAAAAATGGCCTCCCTCTGTTTTGCGTTCTGGATTGTGATTATAGTAGCTGTCAGGAGACTGAAGGTTACTGAGATAGGGAGGGTTGATAATTATCATAAAACATCAGAGCTTTTCAACGTGTGCCACTATTTACCCAGGAGCACTTAGCTATATTGTATCCCATCTAAGATTAATTTATATAAGCGTTTATCACCTTATTTTTATGGCACTTACACTGGGTGTATGTGGGGAATATGGAATAGTAAACATATTAAAAATAATTGCAGCAGACTTTCATCTTATTAGAGTTAATGGGATGAAGCTGGGCCTGATCAAGGAATCATCAAGGGGATGTTAAATTAGTTATTTAAAAGAAGCTTCATGTTAGTTGACATACATAAAGAAAATCCAAACTGTCCGTAATCTAAAATATAAAGAGAGCAACTGCGATTAATTTGCATTGATACATGATACAACTCTAATAATTAGCTGTCTAAGGAAGAAGGTTCCGAATCTGGCTCAGCAGGCGAGGTTTGCCCTGTGCCTTTTCAATCCACGTTGATCCCAGTTTATGTGCTCCCTTAAAACTCTCCGCGACCCAACTTCCAATATAAATGTCCTTTAAATGCTACCATTTTACCATTTTGTCGAGTTGAAAATGTGCTCCTCAGGCCCTAATTATATTTTTTTCCCCCTCTCTCCTTAAAACTATGCCCTGGGCTGGGAAAAAGACCATGACCTTATCTATACCTCATGATTTTATTAACATAAGCAGCACCCCCCAACCCCCCCCCAGCCTCCGGAGCTCAAGGGAGAAAAGGCACAAGATCACAAGATACAGCAACAGAAGTAGGCCGATCGGCCCATCGAGTCTGCTCCACCATTCTCACCATTCTCATCCGTCCTCCCTCTCAGCACCGCTCCTCGGTCTTCTCCCTGCAACCGTTGGTGCCTATTAATCTCTGCATTAAAAAGACCCAACGACCTCACTTCCACAGCCACCACAGGTTCCACAGACTCACGACCTTCTGGGTAAAGAAATTTCTCCACATCTCTGTTTTAAATTGATGACCTTTTATCCTAAAGCTGTGCCCTCTTGTCCCAGACTCCCTGACCATGGGAAACATCCGGCACGGTCAGTGTCGCCTGCTTCCATTTACTGTGTTAATTTTGGCATCAGTATGGCATGCTTGCCTTCCTTGGGCTGGGCATTGAGTACAAGGTAAGGAAGTCATATTTCAGCCCACAATCCTGTGCCGCCCAAATACACCAATCAACCCTCAGCCCCCATCCATTTTGAAGGGTGGGAGGAAACAAGAGCAGCTCAGAGGAAACCCACGCAGACATGAGAACACGCAAACTCCTTACGGTCAGTGCCGGATTCGAACCCGTATCGCTGGCACTGAAATAGCGTTGTGCTAACTGCTACGTTAACCGTGCCCACTCTGAAGTGTCGAGGACTGAAGTGAGACCCCATGAAATTCTGGGGGGCATTGATAGGGTTGACAGTCAGAATCTTCTTCCCAGGGTAAAAATATAACAGAGGATGTGCATTTAAAAGTAGGGCAGAGGATGTTGTAGGAGATGTAATGGAAGTAGATGCCACAGTAGCATTTAAGAGGCTTCTAGATGAACAGACGACTATGTCAGAAATGGAGGCTATTTGGATCTTGTACAGGAATGGATGAGAGGTGACAATAGAAGTCTGCAAGTTTATGAGAGGCATAGATTGGGTGGACAGCCAGCACTATTTTCCCAGGGCAAGACTAGCAAACATTAAAGGACATGTACAAGGCAAGGGGAGGAAGTAGTGGATGCCTGGAATGTATTTCCAGGGGTGATGTTGGAGGCAGATACAATAAGGACATTTAAAAGACTCCGAGACATTTAGATGTAAGAAAAATAGTGGGTTATGGGTGTGAGGCTCAGTAAGTTTATTTAGGCACCACATCGTAGGATGAAAGGCCTGTGCTGTACTGTAATGCTCTAATAAATTAAATTTAGATTTACATCACGGTAACAGGTCCTTCTGGCCCACGAGCCCCTGCCACCCAATGACCTACAATCTCTGTACATTTTGAACGGTGGGAGGAAACCGAAGTACCCGGTGGAAACCCGCACGGACACAGGGAGAACATACAAACTCTTTAAAGACAGCGCCGGATGCGAACCATGCCACCCTGTTCTATGTTAACTTGGCAGAAGGTTCAGAGCAGAATTCATGGGCCAAGTGGCCTGTTCCTGTACTGAATTGATGTAATTTCTACGTTCCATTTCTACCTGCACAGGACACTTTCAGCATGGATAAAATACACCGCAGGCGCTGTATTGTGTGCCAGCTTTCGAGAGGTGCAGAGAGGACAATCCCCACCATGTGCAGCTTGTTTTGTCAGGCTACCTGCCTTTGTATTTCCCTGCTTTTATTTCCCCACGTCTTTTATCCCTTACACATTTCAGATGTCAAAAGCAGCAAAGCGGCTGACTTGATCTGAGTGCCACTTTTTTTTCAGTTCTTCTGAGAATCAAATCATTTTCCTGACTCCAGTTTGGGTTTTGAAGTTCCTCTTAAATTGACAGCGCCTGAGATGAACATGCGGGAAACAAAGCAAAGACACAGAGTCAATGTCCCAGCAAAAAAAAAACCTTTACCCCTTGGCATCTGTTGCTGGGAATTAGTATTCACCAAGGTAATTATTTTTAATTGCTCTTTTATTTATTTTGAGTTGGATACCCAGCCATGGGTAGCCCAGCTGCTGGCAAGTCAACGAAACCAACCAACCAACCTTTCGCAGGCAGGCTGGTTTTCCAGAGAGGGGCTCCTTGTATCTGTTCAGCCCATCAAATCATCTCATCCCAATGAAATGAGCCAGTTTTGCAATGATCTATAATGGTGGTTCTCAACCTCTTTCCTTCTATTCACATGCCACTTTAAGTAATCCCTACGCCATCGGTGCTTAAGGGTGGGAAGGGAAGGTTGAGAATCACTGCTCTGGACCCAATAGGTACTGAAATATTTGCCTTGAGAAAAATTGTCATTGGCCCATTTCCTTTGGAGTTCTGAAATGGTGCACATAACGAGTCCATGAGGGACGATTAAAACAGGGGTTTTCAAACTTTTTCTTTCCACCCACATCCCACTTTAAGCAATCCCTTACTAATCACAGAGCACCGATGGCATAGGGATGACTTAAAGTGGGATGTGAGTGGAAAGAAAAAGGCTGAGAACCACTGGCCTATAAGATTCTACGTCAGCGGTCCTCAACCTTTTATTTCCACTCACATACCACATTAAGTAATCTCTTACTAGCCACAGAGCATTTATGGCATCCTCTGCCGATGGTATTGTGTGGTTAGTAAGGCATCACTTAAGGTGGTATGTCAGTGGAAAGAAAAAGGTTGAGCAATGCTGATCTTTATGAATTGAATAATCACGTTATTAGTCACCATAGAAACAGGCCCAACTTGCCCATGCCGACCAAAATGTTCCACCCACACCAGTCCCACCTGCCTGCATTTGGCCCATGTTCCTCTAAACCAGTGGTTCTCAACCTTTTTGTTCCACTCACGTACTGCCTTAAGTAATCCCTTACTAACCACATGGCACCAAAAGCATAGGGTGCCGTAGGTGCTCTGTGGTTAGTAAGGGATTACGTAAACAAAAAGGAAAAACACAATGCAGGAAAAAACTCAGCTGGCCCAAGTGTACTTTAAGTAGCGAACATAAGGATACATAATCAATGTTTCGGGCTTGAGCCCTTCATCAAGGTTTGACAAAATGTAGTCTTAATTATGAAAATATGTCGGCAGGCACCCAAACACAATGGTAGGGGGGAGGGGCAGGGGAGGAGCACAGGCCCACAGGCAGGAGGTAATAGGTGGATAAGGGAGGGAGAGCACAGCAGCAAACAGGGGGGATGGGTCTGTGAATGGAGGGGGACAGGGGTGAAGAGCTAAGGGAACGAAGATGAAGGGAATGGGATGGGAGGGAGAATAGAGAGTAGGCCAACAGTAACTGGAGAAGTCAATGTTTCTCAAGGTGGCACAGGTGTACTCCATTTTACGAATATTCACTTTATGAAAATCCACTTTTACGAAGATGCCCATGTTTGCTTTTATGAAAGGATTTGAATGGGTTTTGTATGGGCCCAGTCGACCGTTGTCAGCTCTTCACAGGCTTTGAATGGCCCATTTAAGGAGCCGGTGGTAGTTTTATTTAAAATCCCGTGACTGCGGGGTCCGCACCCAAGATGCCGGCTTCTCTGACTGGCAGCAATCACGAGGGGTTGCAGACTCCAAGGGGACAGAGGACTGGCGCAGGGCACCAGAAAACAGGACCACCCACCATCTGAGAAGGAGAAGGAAAAGCAGAAGAGAGGACCCATAGGATGGTGGCCATGGCGGCGGACCGGTGAGGGGGCTCTGCGGTTGAAAGACTCAAGGGGGGGAACCCACGGAGACTGTGTGCTGCAGAAGACTGCAGTCAGGAGACTTGTGCTGGGATGCAGCCTACTGGAGACTGGGTCAAAAGTGGCTGAAGGGGTGCCAGGTATGGGAGCCGGGATACAAAGGGGTGCCGAAGGTACTGGAGGTTCCTGACCGTGTCGGAGGTCCTGATCTGGAGCTCGGGTTGCCAATGGTTTGGACTGGACTCTGTGTGGCTGCGGGGGCTGCGGAAGCACTGGAGGCGAATCTATGGACACTCAGTGACTGAGGGGTCTCTCTTTTCCTTCTCTTTCTCTGATGCTTCAGGCAATTTCTGCCGGTGGCGAATCTATCTGCCTTACAGCAGGCAAAAGCAATTTCATGTAATATGACACTGTTTTATTACAATAATAATTTAAATCTTGATCTTGAATGGGTTTTCACTTTTACGAAAATAGCCTTCAATAGTAGTGAGTGGGTCTTCGCTTTACGCCATTTCAGCTTACGAAAGGAGCGCTCTAGTTTCATAAAGCGGGGAGTACCAGTGGTTGAGAACCACTCCTCTAAATCTACTGTATCTAGAAACCATCTCATTCTTTCTTAAACATTACCACACCACCTCAGCTACTTTCTCTGCCAGCTTGTTCCATACACGCTCCGCGTGAAAAAAAAGGTTCTGATGAATGGCACAGTAACAAAATGGTTAAATAACTGGATCAGCTGGATCAGAACGATTTCTTTCATGTTTACTGTCTATTGGCATGAACACGTGTCACAAAACTTGTTGTTTTGTGGCAGCAGAAACAATGTTCTCTGTTCCTCAGTGAAAAACCACAGATATACAACCAGAGATAACTCACATACAGATAAACAATACATATTCCAATATACAAATAAATAAATAGACATTGTTTCATGAATATGAGAGTCTCAGAGGGTTAGGGTGAGCGGTTCCTTTGGTCATTCAGCATTCCCACTGCCCGTGGGAAGAAGCTATTCCTCGGCCTGGTGGTGCTGGCTCTGATCCTCCTGTATCTCTTTCCTGATGGGAGCAGCTGAAAGATGAGTGTGCAGGGAGGAAGGGGACCTCAATGATTATGCGCGCTCTCTTCAGACAATGATCCCGGTAGATCACGTCGACGGGGGGGGGAGGGAGACGCTAGTGATCCTCTCTGCCACTCTTATGGTCCTGTAGATTGATCTCCAATCCATTTCTCAACCGTACCCACACCGTGATGCAGCCGGACGGGATGTTCTCAGTAGAGCTCCTACATAATGGCGGCCAGTCGCCTTGCCCGCTTCAGTCTTCTCAGTTGCAGCGGCACCTTCCTGACAAGTGAGGAGATGTTGAGTGTACATGATAGGTTAAGCAATGTAATTAACTCTGTAATGGCCACGTTCAAGGATGGGCAATAAATGCCAGCCCTGTCAGCAATGCCTGCATCCTGAAAAATCAATGGAAGGTTAATTCAGGGCTCCGAAAATATTAGTTAGTGACTAAAAAGGGGATGGTACGACTGCAGACCTCCTGCCTCACAGTTATAGAGACTCCAGTTCAATCCTCACCTCTGATGCTGACTGTGTGGAGTTTGCATGCACTCCCTGTGACTAAGTGGGTTTTCTCCAGGAGCTCCAGTGTCCTTACACATTCTAAGGTCAGGCAGAATGGCCGCTGTAAATTGTCTCCAGTGTGTGGTGAGGGAGAAGTTGATGGGAATGTCAGTAAAATAAAAAAAAAAGATCAGTGTAAGATTGGTATAAAGGTGTCATTGATTGCCAGCATAGATTCTGTGGGCCGAAGGGCCTGCATCAGTGCTGTATCTCACACCGACTGTTCAATTCTTTCTGATGCAATGAGAATGTGGAACCATCCAGCACAAAATAGCATATCAATTCCCTATGAAGAGACGCCCATGAGAAAGAGATGGGGGTTGGTCATAGAGGTGGCAGGAGGTGTGCGGAGGGAGCAATTGGCATCGACCGGTCCTTTTAGAAATTCCATGTAAACTAATGGAAGGCCTTTGGTGAGTGAGAGGGATTGTCTGGTGTCTTGCTTTGTGTGGGAAAATAAAAGTGAGGGAAAGGGAATCTGGGTCATATCCAGTCCCACAGGGTGTAATTGGGCGGGACGGGCTCATGGGTTGGATGGGCCTGTTACCTTATTTAAATTTAAAATTTAATAAATTATCTCAGCTGAGATTCCTTGTGGCTAATTATTCCTTGAAAGGCACACCTTTTCTTCCAGTTCATTTGTAGATTCCTCAGGTACCCTTCCTATATTTGCTTTTCTCCCTCCAACAATGCCTAGTCCTGCCTCATGACACCGTACCACTCAATGAGGCAAGAGATGCATCATGCCCAGGTTGACAAAATGGTGGCCAGTCGCCTTGCCCACTTCAGTCTTCTCAGGAAGTGCAGTTGCACCTTCCTGTCAAGTGAGGAGATGTGTGTTCATGATAGGTCACTTGTTAAGTGAACTCCAAGGAACTTGGTGCTCTCCACTTTTGAGTTGTTGATGTGTAGTGGAGAGTGGTCATTCCTTGCCTCCTGAAGTCCATGATCATCTCCTTTGTCTTGTCCATGTTGAGACTCAGGCTGTTACTCTCACACCCTACCATGAGATTTTCCACCTCTTCTCGTTGTTGCTGATGAGGCCAACAAGTCTGCAAACTTGATGACACTGTTGGAACTGGATCTGGTGAAGCAATCATGGGTCAGAAGCATGAACAGGAGTGGGCTGAGCACACAGCCTTATGGTGCTCCTGTGCTCAGTGTAATGGGCCTCAATATTCTGCATTGACCCGGGCAGACTGTGATCTTTCCGTAAGGAAGTCCAGAATCCAGTTACAGAGAGGGTATTGAGTTGCAGCAAGGACACCTTCTCCACCAGCCTCTGGGGAACGATCGCATTAAACGCCGAGCTGATCGATAAACAGTAGCCTGGCGAATGAGGCGTGGTACCCAAGTGGCTCATTCTCTGGGTGGGTCATTCTCCAGGTAGTTCCACGTTCTCCCTTCCTCCGAGTATATTGGATATCTCTGCCATCCCCAATACCTGTGGGTTGGTAAGTTAACTGGCTGCTGTAATTTCCCCGATTGTCCATGTGAGTGGTCGATGGGAACGTGGGGAGAATAGAGGGATTGGCGAAGGTTTAGTGTGAGTGATTGGCACAGACTCGGGGGGGGGGGGGGGAGTGGCTCATAGACCGTTTCCGTGATGCACAGCGCTATGACTTTAAAGCTGTGCAGTAAAGATGGATGATAACTCTCATGGAATGCACCCACCACTGGATCTCAGATTGCACCGATCTGTAGTCCAGCCCCTGAGTAAAAGGGCAAACAACACAGGATGACAATTTTTTTTTCAACAGGTTTGCTTCCTGATAAAATAATGGGGATTATGGTAGACTTACTTCAAGATGGACACAAAGATCATTTCAGGTTTGCTGAATCATGTAGGAAGTTGGAGAATCATGAAATGAACCTTTATTGAATTTAGCACGGTTAATCACATAATGACGCTGACACATTGCATTAGTTCAACTGACCTAAAAACATTTTGCCACTGATTTTCGTTTGCACTCAGCATCTGATGCCTTTTGTGTCAGTGTCCAGCAATAGTCGGCCAGCATTGATGGATTTCAGTTGCCCTGATACTACTTTTCCACGGTAGCAATGCCCCGGTGAAACCTTTCATCGTGTTCGTCGCTGACGGCACCAAGATTAACAGGGAAGACGTCCAAGTGCGAATGCAGAAAATGAATTTTCAACGACACGTTGCACTTGGTTTTTTTATGCTTGAAGTCGACTTAAAGTATGACAGGAAATCACAAAAATAGGTTATCTCTAAAGAATGGTCCATGATAGGAAGGTTTTAAGGTGATTTCCATGATCCCAAAATCCATAAAATACACCCGAAAGTGTTCAGGAAGCAAAATCTTGGTTGCCCAGTGAAATTTGTCCTTTTTCTTTCATTAGCTTCATTACCCTGAGCCTGCTGGAAGTCTGTGTGGCAATCACACTTCTGTGCCGGAATGGATATGTATTACTGACAATGGGCAGGTGGCATTTTCCACAAGCTTCACTGAAGATAAATATTAATCAAAATGAACATTATTGTAAAGGTTAAGGCAAAACCCACCCAGCCCATTACGGCAGATAAGCTAAAAGGTCACGTACGTTTATAAGTCAGCGAAATGCATTTTATCGGTAGTTCCCAACAGATTAAGTTATTCATGGATGACAGTAGCTTTACATTATTTTAGCAGGTATGCAAATACTTCAAAGAGGGTGGCATCTGTTTGTCCTTAAGTGAATTGCTAAAAAAAAATGCAGACTCTGGCAGTCAAGTTTGCTCCCCATTATATTCAAGGGTCAAAAGAAATCAAAGTACTGAAAATTCACCTAGATGCAGCTTCTCAACCACTTTTAGCCCTGACACACAACAGAATCAGAATCAGAATTTATTGACATGAACATGTCACGAAAGTCATTGTTTTGTGGCGGCATCACAGTTCAAATATTGCTATAAATTATGTTTTTTTAAATAAGTAAATTAATGCAAAGATAAGAGAAAGTGAGGCAGTGCCTGTGGTTCATTGGACATTCAGAAATCTGATGGCGGAAAGAAAGAAGCTGTCTTTGTGCCGCTGGGTGTTTCTCTTCAGGCTCCTGTACCTCCTTCCCAATGGTAGCATTGACTGAATGGTGAAAGTCTTTGAGGATAGAGGCTACTTTCTTGAGACACCACCTCTTATAGATGTCCTCGATGGAGTGAAGACTAGTTCCCGTGATGGCACTGGTCAAATTCGCAACTCTCTGCAGTCTTTTCTTGTCCTGTGCATACCAGACAGTGATGCAACCAGTCACCTGTAGAAATTTGCGAGTCTTTGGTGACGTGCATTTTGACAGCCATTTCAAAAGCAATTGGAAGCAAAAAGCCTGAGCGATCTTTGCCTTTTCCTGTTTCAAAGGTTGCTCTGATAGGTTTAAGTGAGGGCAAGGGACTGGCAGATGGAGTTCAATGTTGGTAATGTGAGGTCAACAATATCTGAATAAATAGTGAATCAGATTGTTGTTTAAATGGTGAAAGACTGCAGCATGCTGTTGTGAGAGGGACTTGGAAGTGCCTGAGCATGAATCACAAAATGCAGGAGCAAAGGGTAATGAAGAAGACAAATGGGATATTGGCCGTCATTGCCAGAGGGATTGAAACAGGGAGGTTCTGTTGCAACTGTACAGGGTATTGGGGAGGCTTCACCTGGGGCACTACGCGCAGTTCTGTCTCCTTACATAAGATGCACTGGCTTTGGAGACCATGCAGAGGAAGTTCACCAAGTTGATTCCAGAGATGTGAGAGTTAGTCCAATGAGGAGAAATTGAGTGGCCTGGAACTACACGTGCTGGAATTCAGAAATGAGAGGGGGATCTTACAGAAATATAAAATGATGAAAGGGATAGATAGACAGAGAAGTTGTTTCCACTGGTTCCTGTATAGAACAAGGGGACACAGCCTCAAGATTTGGGAGAGTAGATTTAGGATGGAGATGGGGTAGAACTGCTCTTCCCAGAGAGCAGTTTGTGGACTTCTCTGACCAAGGAAGCTGTCGAGGCTGCCTCATTAAATATATTTAAGAGACAAGTTTTGGCAGCCTTGAGAATTTATGGCGTTAAGGGGAAAGACAGATATGTCTTAAATAGTGGAGCAGGCGCGACAGGCTAGATGGCCGACTCCTACTCCTATCTCAAATGTCTTTTGATGCCCAGTCTCTAATCTGATTATGTAAATTATAGTGTTTCGGGAGGGGGGGGGGGGTTAATAGAATATAGAACACAGTTTAGAATAGGAGCAGGCCCTTTGGCACATCTGCATATTTTTCCATTCCCTTCATTTTCATGGGCCTATCAAAAGCCTCCTAAACGCTACTCCGTGCCTACCTCCACCACTACCCCTGGCAGCCCATTCCAGGCACCCACCACTCTCCGTATAAAAAACTTGCCCTGCACATTTCCTGTAAACATTACCTCTCTCACTTTAAATGCATGTCCACTACTACGCGGAACATTTTCCCCTGGAAAAAGATTCCACTGATTCTATCAATGCCTCTCTTAAGTTTGCACATTTCTATCAGTTCTCTCCTCAGCCTCTGACGCTCCAGGCAACACCCTGGTGAATCTCCACATACCCTTTCCAACTTCCTTCTGACCTCGTCCCATTCCTCCTCACATCCGAGCAGTGGCAACACAGTGAGAGGTTTTGCAACCAGGCAGTCACCCACACCAAACCATCCAATGGTACCTCAACCATGACTTCTGGCTGCTTACCAGCCCTTTTCAGAATATTGTGGACTATAAAATCAAAAATAAGTAATAATTACACCTTATCATATCTCACAGTCAGTACCAAGGTATATATTGGGCAAGGTATTTATTAAGCTACAGGTTTGGATCGGTGGTCAAAAATGGAAAAAGAGGTACAACGTCAGGTAGATGAAGGAAGAAACTTCAAGGCTTCTGATCCAAACAAATGATGGCTGGAGGAGATATTAGGGGGAGCAGGAGGGGAGAATAGAGGGAGCAGGAGGGGGGATTAGGGAGCGGGAGGGGATAATAGAGAAAGCAGGAAGGATGGATTAGAGCAGGAGGGGGGTTTAGAGGGAACAGGAGGGGGTTTAGAGGGAGCAGGAGAGGGGTTTAGAGGGAGCAGGAGAGGGGTTTAGAGGGAGCAGGAGGATGAAAGGGAGAAGGAGGGGGATTAGAGGGAGCAGGAGTGGAGATTAGAGGGAGCCGGGGGATTAGAGGGAACAGGAGGAGGGAACAGAAGAAGCAGAAAGGGGAATAGAAGGAGCAGGAGGGGGAATAGAGGGAGAAGGGATAAAGTATTGAGCAATTTAAAAGGGTGAAAATATTAACATTGCTCCATTCCTAGACCAGGATTCAATGGAGTTTGGCAAGTACAGAGGGTGATAAATGAATGGTGTGAAATGACTGAGGGTGCAGAGGGTGTGAGTTCAACATCTCTGGAGGGTGTTAAACAGGGGCTGAGTCAGAACATTAGGAATAGTCAAGTCTGGAGATAAGTGAAGCACCCTGACTCCCAGAAAAGGCAACAGCTTTGTGTTGCAGATCAAGATTGAGAATAACAGGAACACCTCGTTCATTATATTCCTGCGTACTATATTACAAGCATTACATTCAATGCAAACTCAAGTCTAACCATCCCGTCACCATTCCTTAGGGCAGTGATCATCCACTGACAATAATATGCCTTTGAAAGGCTGCTATTGATGCAATAGTGTTCTGAGTGCCCTGTGGGCTAGTCATAAGCTCTTCTGTTTCCACAGTTTAAGAGATTCTCGTCTTTATCCATGCATCTGGCTACCCCCTTTTACATGGTTGCTTTATAATCCATCTCTGAAATACTCGCGGTCATGTTATTGTGTGAAAACTGTATCACTAGTAGTAGCTGTTAATGAATTAGATCCTTGAGTGCCCACAACTGCTTGATAACAATGACACACCCAAGGAGTTAAACAGGAAAGTCTACAGATGCTGTGATTGTCCTGCAGAAACACAACGGGGCTGGAGAAACTCAGCAAGTCGCACAGCATCCATAGGATGCAAAGGGATCTCACCAAAATTTTGGTCCTAAGTCCTTCATCAAGGTGTGAGCAAGAAGCAAGCAGGTGCCTGAATTAAAAGATGGTGGTGGTGGGGGGGCGGGCTGGGGTGTTGTCAGAGGAAGGAAAAAGGGGCAGGGAAAGGAGCACAAGCAAACAGGTAAGATATGGGTGGGAGGATAGAAGAGGGAAAAGGCTGAGAAGGGATAGGGGAGGGGTAGCTCTCTGAATGGAGAGGGGAGGGTTTGGGGAGCTGGAGGAAAGGGTAAAGTGCGTGCGTGCGGTGGGAGGGGCCTAATAGAAACTACAGAAGTTGATATGATGGGTCTTAACTGAGTCAAGTGCTAAGTGATGCATTTTGGGAAGTTATGTGGGGTCGGGATGTACACGGTGAATGGCAGGGCCCTGGGGAGTGTATTGAACAGAGAGATCTCAGAGTAAAACACAACGCTGGAAAAACTCAGCAGATCAAATAGTATACTTTATATAGCAAAGATAAGATAGATAACTGATGTTTCGGGCCTGAGTCCTTCATCAATGAATTATGTTTTGACTATTGTGTTGTTTACTTTGCGTTTTTACTTCAATCACGATGTCTGCAGACTTTTGTGTTGTACTCGGAATAAAAGCACGTGGTTCTCTGAAAATGGGAACACATCGATGCTTTGAAGAGTCTTTCCAATGTATACATTCCTTGTACATTCACCCACCACCCCCATCCCCAAATGCAACACCTCCCACTTGCCTGGATGAAACTCCATCTGTCATTTCTCTGCCCATATCTGTAACTGGTCTATATCCAGTTTTATTCTTCTATGGCCCACTTCACTGTTGCATCTCCACATCTACAGATTTGCCAACCCACCTACCTACATTTCATCAAGATTGTTTATACATATCACAGACAGCAGGGGTCCCAATACCATTGCGCACAGTCCCCCAGCCCGAATAACAGCCTTCCCCCACTACCCAGTCTTCTATAAGCCAGCCAACTCCGTATTCAAACTATCAATGCACCATGGATCGCATGCATAATGCACCTGAACTTCCTGGATCAGCCTACTTTGAGGGGCCTTGTCAAGCAACCTTTTAAAGTCTATGTGCACAACATCTACGGCCTTACCCTCACCAACCACCTTTGTCACCTCCTCAAAAATTGTTAAGACACGAACAGCCCATCACAAAGCCACGTTGACTGTCGCTAATCTGACCACAATTTTCCAAATGTGCTTAATTCTTATCCCTTTCTAATACTTTCTCTTCCACTGATATGAGACTTAATGGCCTATAATTTCCTAGATGATCCTTTATTCTCTCATTGGATAAAGTTACAACATTAGCTGCCTTCCAGTCCTCTGGGACCTCATCTGTTGCTAGTGAGGAAAAAAGATTATTGTCAAGGCCCTAGAAATCTTTTCATGACTCAAAGACGTGCAATATATTCCATCAGTAGTGGAGCACTACTGGGCTGCGTTCTTAGCCCCCTGCTCTACTCTACTCTACCTATGACCTGTGTAGCTTGCTACAACAACACCATCTATAAATTTGTTGACGATGCCATGGTGGTGGGTTGAATAAAGGATGAGACAGCATATAGGATGGAGATTGAAAACTTGGGTGAATGGTGCACCCACAACAACCTCGCACTCAATGTCAGCAAAACTAAGGAGCTGATTGTTGACTTCAGGAAGGGACACCAGAGGTGGATGATCCAGTGATGAATGGGGGATCAGTGGAAGAGAGGGTGAGCATTCACTATCTTGGAGGATCTTTTCTGGACCTAACACACCAGTGGCATCGTGATGAAAGCACGTCAGCGGCTGTACTTCCTCAGGAGTTTGTGGAGGTTTGGTATGACACTAGAAACCCTGGAAAATTTCTACAGAAGTGAGGTGGAAAGTGTGCTGACCAGCTGCATCATGATCTGGTCTGGGAACAGCAATAACCCTGAGGAGAAAGCCCTGCAGAAGGTAGTGGACACAGCCCAGGACATCACAGGCAAAACCCTCCCCTCCATTCAGAACATCTAAAGGGAATGATGCTGTTGGACAGCAGCAGCGATCATCAAGGATTCACATCACCCAGCATGCACTCTGTTCTCACTGCTGCCATCAGGAAAGAGGTGTAGGTGCCACAAGACTCGCACCACCAAGTTCAGGAACAGCTGCTACCCCTCCACCATCAGACTCCTCAACGACAAACTCAATCAGAGACTCGTTTAAGGACTCTCACTTTTACACTTGATTTTTTTTCTCTCTGTATTGCACATTCAGTTTGCTTAGATTTCTTTATTTGCTTACATCAGTGTTTCCCAAACTGGGTTCCGTGGAAGAAATGGGTATTAATAAATATAACTAGTAATAACTATTTTTCTTTTAATTACTTTTTACCTGTGCTTTAAATCTCTGGGTTTCTGGCAGGAAACAGTTGCCTTGACCCTAAAACAAAATGGCATCTTGAGGCCTGATGTAAGCAGTTCTGACCTCAGCGCAGACATCACATCTCAAGACACCATTCTTAACCAATGAGACTCAGATTTCTTTTGGCGCAAGGCCAGCCAATTTAAAAAAATTTAGACTGAAATATATTCCACTTATGCAGTACAGTGGGAATGGCTTTTGCTGACTCACTGTGGTTTTTATGTTCCCCCTCCCTCCCTCCTGCTCTCGCTTGCTCGCTCCCTCCCCCTCTCCCCCCATCTCTCTCGCTCTTTCCCCCCACCCTCTCTCTGAGATTGGTGTGTGAACTGGTAATGGAGTGGCCGTGGGCACCGAATAGTGTTGGTCAGGTCCGGGACCTGCATTGATATAGGCATCAGGGGCTATGGTACGTTTGCAGTCAGGGTCACTGGTGCCCCCAACTCCTGGTCAGTGGGGATGGGGGTTAGCGACGGAGGTATTGGAAGCTACGGCTGGGAAGCAAATCCATGTCAGAGGCATCAGGAGCTCCATCTGTGGGCAGCCGGGGCTGATGTGGATACCCGCATCGGAGGCATTGGGAGATCCAGCCTTTGGTCGGCTGGTACGGGTTGGAAACCACTTCTGGAAGGTATCTGGTGGGCATTTGGAGTCTGGGAGGTAGGTGTTACTTGCATTTGTAATTTGGTTAATATTCAGTTGAAACAAAATAATCAAATCCTGAAGAAATTAGATTTTGCAAGCACTGCCTCAGATTGATTACTGTTTAAGAAAAATAATTTAATTTAGACTTAACCATGCTTGAACCGGAAGTTGATGCTATTCTATTTCCAGTCGGCTTCTGGTTCATAACTATGGGTTTCCACGATTTCCAAGTCCTCTCCAAAAGGGTTCTATGAGATCATATGTTTGGGAAGCCTTGGTTACATTTATATGTTGAGTACAATTTTTTTTGGAATTATCAAAAACTGGTAATTCTGCCTCACTTGCAGGAAAAATAATCCCAGGGTTCTATGAGATGGGATGAGTGTACTCTGTCAATAAATCTGAAACTACGAATTACTGTTCAAAAATTAAGGGATCAGCCATTTTAGAGATGACTTTTATTGTCTCAAATGATCATCACACTGTGGACATTAGTGTCTTCCTCACAAGTTGGGGTGAGAGTGAAGTTTGAACATCTTGAAGACACAAATAGAAAGATACATGATAAGGGGGGGTGAAAGGTTATTGAGGGTAGACTGGCAATCAGCCATGATCTTACTAAATGGCAGAACAGGCCTGAGGGACTCAATGGCCTATTCCTGCTCATCTGTATGCTCCTTGAAGCTGCATCATTGATTCAAGGGAATTCAATGCAATCCTTTTACCGGCGCTGATATATTTTGATTGGCAAGGTTGTGTATAAAAATATATTACAAGAACAAATGTAGCCAACAGGAAGCAGACAAAAGAAGTCACAGGACAGAAGAAACAACTTGCTGCATTGTGCCTCTACCCAGCCTTTGAATGCCTGTTCAACTTCTCCTCTGCTCCAGCTCTTTGAACACAAGCTTACAAATGGTTCATTATTTAAATAGGGCACATGGAACATTACAGCTCAGTACAGGCCCTTCAACCCTCAATGTCCCGACCTTATATATTCCTACCAAAAAAAAACCTAAACCTTTCCTAACCCCATAACCTTCAATTTTTCTTTCATCCACAAGCCTGTATAAATGTCCCTAATGTTTCAGCCTCCACCACCATCCCTTTTGAAAAAAATAGGATTCTGAGTTATTAATAATAAATTTTTATCCCCATTTAGGGAAAACACCGGCCAAATGAACCAAGAGCGAAATTTTAAAGCAATTTTGAAATGGACAAATTAGCTTCAGAGTTTGATTATTATCGCTGTTTGACCATCTTAACCAGGAGGGAAAGGGTGGATGATGAGATCTCAATGCTTGCAGAAGTTATACCACCAACGCGTGTGTTTTGCCTTTTCCCGTCTCACTCCTCGGTTTCTGACAGACAAAGATATACAGTCAACATCCAAAAATCGGGGCCACCTGAGAACACAGACATCTCGAAAGCTCATGGCCTTTGCTTGCATGCGTAAACACCACCGATACACAGCGGTTAACAAGCAACCATGCACAAGTCGTGGATATGGAAAAAAAATATTTGTTTTTTGTACTTTACAGATGAAAAATTGTTTCGTTAATAAACTATCAGCATTTACCTGTTTTATGAATTTTAAAAGTTCTGTCCAAGAATCCAGAAAATTCGAACCGACCCAATCCCTGAGCAGTCCGAATTTTAAGGCTTTTACTCTATTTACGTTTCATTTATCATGAAATGCTTAGTGCAGTGAGAAGGATTCTTCTGTTAACAGAGTAGCAGGTTATCTCTAACATTAATGGATGAGGGGAAAAGGCAGGTAGCTGGATGAGCCAAACATCAGAACAGCCTTGATCTTATTGAATGGTGGAGCAGGCTCGACAGGCTGGATGGCCAACTTGTGCTTCTATTTCTTATGACGTTCATACAGTCGTGCAGCATGCAATTTAGAGTGCAGGGTTGCAATGAAAGGGAAGATTAGCACCAAGGAGACTGATGGTTGCAAAGAAGAAACTGTCTTTAAGCCTGTTGGTGAGCCTTTCCAAACTCTTGAACCTTCTCCCGATGAGAAGATAGAAAAGAGAGTATGCCTGGGCTGTGATGGGTCCTTCATTATGTTGGCTGATTTCTTTTCCGATGCAGCGGATGATGTGGATGGAGTCTACAGAGGGGGAGGAGGAAAGTTTACGTGATGTTCTGAGTTGTATTCACTCATTTCTGCAGATTCTTCTGATCTTGAGCAGATCAGCTTCCATGCCACGCTGTGATGCATCCAACAAGTATGCTGGATGGCATGGTAAGCGCAGTAGTTAGCACTACACTGTTACTGTGCTAGCAATTGGGACTGGAGTTCGAATCCAGCGCTGTCTGTAAGGCGTTTGTACATTTCTCCCTATATCTGAGTTGAGTTTCCTCCGGGTGCTACACTTTCCTCCCATTGATCAAAAACGTACCAGGGGTTGTAGGCCAATTGGGTGTAATTGGGTGGGCCGATAGGGCCTGTAACCATGGCATATGTCTAAATTTAAAGTATGCTTTTGATGGTGCATTGTGGGAAGTTAAACACAATCTGTTGGAGGAGCTCAGCAGGTCGAGCTGCATCAGTAGGAGACCCTGAGTTCCTCCAAAAGACTGCGTTTAGCTTTAGATTCCAGCATTTGCAGTCTCCTGTGTGTTAGCTAGAGAAGTTGTTGAGTCAAGGGTGTGACAGAGTATATAGACATGTTTTTGGGAGATAAATTGGGAAGGGCTTGTTAGAGTAGGTCACATGCAAACACTTTTAAACAGATCTTATTTGAAATACTGGAGCTCTGCTCATGCTAGATATAATCAGCTCCACAGATTTTGCAAGAGCTTTTGAGAATGTCCAAGAGACTTCACGAATGGATTGTTGTTTACAAAAGGCAACAGGTGAAAGATTTTGTTGGAGCCGCAGATTGTCTGGAAGAGAACTTGTTGTTCTAAGAGGGTTATATGGTTTTGCAAGCAGAGAGAGAGAAATAGACTTTCAGAGAGAGAAAGCAAGAGACAGAAACAGATTATTCTACAGTTTTACAGCCAGCAGACAGCAGCTGGGACTGGAACAGGACAAGCTGGCAAGCTTTTGGAAATCCCCATTTTGGAAGATGGCCTGGTCAAAGCCCTTGTGATCCATGCAAGAGGAGAGGACTGGCTGTCTAATGTTTCACTTGGAATAAGTAAAAACAGAAAGGAACTCTGTGGTGACCTGAAAGAAAGAGGTTATCATCTGGAGAACCCTGATGGGGCAAGTTTCGTCAACAAGACACTGAAGTGGCTGATTAAAAAGGAACAATAGGCCTCTCTCTGAAAACTGACAAGAACTTTCCTGAGTGGTAACCATTTACCTGTCAAGCACCAAAGCCTGGTGAACTTTATAAATGTTAAATTCTGTGCACAGTATAAGAATTGCCTGCAACCAATGAACTTAGAGGTATGAGAAGTGAGATTGGACTGCGAACCAAAGAACTTTTCTGAACTTACACAGACATTACGTACATGTGCGCTTAGAATTAGAAGGGGGTTAAGTTAGGTTAAGTAAGTTAATAGTGATAAGTTAAAGTTTGATTCTATTTTCATGTTTAAAGATAATTAAAAGCAACTTTTGTTTAAGTAACCATTTGTCATGGTGAATATCTATTGCTGCTGGGTTTTGGGGTCCTCTGGCCTCGTAACAAGGAAGACATGCCAAACTTAGTTTTCCAAGAAAGTAAAGGCATCAATGTACTTCGTCAGGTCAGTTCATTGGAGATATTTAGTCTGAAGAACTTGAAACTGTCTATTCTTTTGACTTTAACAACCACAAGCAGAAGTGGTCAAAGGCTTTAATGGCCTGAAACACCCACCACATAACGACATGCTTTTGGTCTGGATCCAAGGCTGGAATTGAGGGAGGAGACTAGGGCTCTCAGCCCTTATGGGAAAACTATGTGAAGGAGTTACCAGGTCAACCTCACCTGCTTCACCACATACACCCCTTCCTTTTGGATAAAGTTCTGCAGGGTGAAGTGGGACAGTGTCCATTATCTCTGGTGGTGGAGTCTATACCAGTTCATAGAATCAGCAGGTCCAGTGGCTTTTTTCTGCCACTGCAATTGCGGCGGCACTGGTGGTGTCGTCATCAGCTCCTGCGGTGTGGCAACCTGTCTAATGGGGGAGTGTCCGGGGGCTGAACTGTGGCAGTGTGAACCAGTTCTGAGGGAGGTGGGAACATTAGTTGTTCTGATGGAGGTTGCTGGGATGTTGGGGGTGAGGGGGCCTGAGGGGTTGCAGTGGTGGTTGTAAGAGATCATTTACCTGATGACACTTGGGAATACTAGTCACTGACGAGGGCTTCTGGGTTCACCTCCCATGCAAGGGCCCCTGCTCGAGCCAGGTCCAGGATGGACAATGTGTCTTCCCGCCCGTCCGAGTACTGTACATGGACGTACTGGGGATTGGCGTGCAAGAGGTGCACCTCCTTGACCCAGTGGGTCTGCCTTGTGGGTCCTAACGTGTCTCCAGAGAAGCACCAGCCCAAGGATTGTCAGCCAGACCAGCAGTATGGTCCCTGATGCCGACCTAGGTGAACAACTTCTCATGTGCAGTGGCATTCGTGGGTGTACAAAATAGGGACCTGGTGGCATGTAGCACTTCCGGGAGGACCTCTTGCCACTGGGAGACAGGCATTCCTTTTGAATTGCGAGCAAGAGGATTGCCCTCCATATAGTGTCGTTCTCCCTTTTCACCTACCCATTCCCGCGGGGGATGTAACTGGTTGTTCTGCTTGTGGCTACACCCTTGGACAGGAAGTACTGACGCAACTCTCCACTCATGAATGAGGACCCCCAGTCACTGTAAATGTTACTGGGGTGAAGAGGTTGCAGAGGGCTTTAATGACCATGGGCGTGGTCATATCTGGACAGGGGATTGCAAATGGGAAGCGGGAGTATTTGTCCATGATATTGAGGAAGTACATGTTCCTGTTTGTGGACAAGAGGGGGCCCTTGTAGTCCATACTGAGCCCTTTAAAGGGGCGAGTGGCCTTGATCAGCTGAGCTCCCACCGGCCGGTAGAAGTGCGGCTTGCACTCTGAGCAGTGACAGGTCAACTCCTTGATCTCCTCCACTGAATAGAGGAAGTTGCGGGCCCTCACGAAGTGGTGGAGCCAGGTGATCTCTGGGTTCCTCAGGCTATTGTGGAGGGCTTGGAGGCGATTTGCTTGTGCTCTGGCACAGGATCCCCTAGACAGAGCATAGGATGGCTCATTGAGCTTCTCTGGCTGATGCAAGATCTCGTAATTGAAAGTGGACAGTTCAATTCTCCACTTCATGATCTTGTCATTTTTGATTTATCCCCGCTGTTTATTGTTAAACATGAAAACAACAGCTCTCTGGTCCACCAGCAGGGTGAAAGGTCTGCCAGCCAAAAAGTGTCTCCAGTGGTGCACCGTCTCCACTATAGTCTGTACCTCCTTCCTAATGTCTGAGCGCTGGAGTTCATGGGCCTGGAAGGTTCAGAAAAAGAATGCCATGCCCTTGCCAGCTTGGTTCAGCATGGTGGCCACGGCAAAGTTAGAAAGGAATGGATTTATCAATGGTGTGCATGGCTGCTTTGGCAATCTCCCCCATGCTGCCCTCGAATACCTCACAGGCCTCTGCCGAAGGAGGAAAGGTGGTTGTTTTTTTACCAGAGGCTGGGCTTTGTCCGCATAATTGGGGATCCACTGGGCAGAGTATGAGAAGAATCCCAGACACCTTTTTAAAACCTTGGGGTACTGGGAGTTCCAGCGGGGGGGCGCATGCACTCGGGGTTAGGGCAATGACAGCATGTTTAACCAAATACCCAGTATTGCCAACCACGCGGAACTGAACACACGCTTCTTCTGATTGTATGTTAAGTTCAGGCTTCTGGGGTGGCCAGAAACTTTTGCAGGTTCTCACTGTGTTCCTCTTGGGTATGGCCATAGATGGTGACATTATCCAAATAGGGATATGTGGCTTTTAATTTATTGTCATCCACCATGCAGTCCATTTCCCTTTGGAACACTGACAATCCACTTGTGAGGCCGAATAGGATCCGCACAAAATGGTAGAGGTGGCCATTGGCCTTGAATGCCATGTATGGATGGTCTTCTGGGGGGGATTGGGATCTGGTGGAACACCAACTTGAGGTCTATGGTGGAGAAGTCCTGAAACTGGGCTCTGTGGGGCATGCAAGAAGGTGAAACTATTGATGGACTGGCTTCTCCCCATTCTTAACCACCACCCCTCCCCACCCCACTGAGAAGGAGAAGCAGAGGAGATGATGCTGCAGAACAGTGACCATGACCGCAGACCAGTGAGGAGCTGAGGGACCTAGACAGGCTGTAGACGATTTGCGGTCGGGGACCTTCACAGGATGCGGGGCTGCTGGAGACTGGCTTATGGGAAACAGGTATCGGAGGCAGGATTCGAGAGGCTGCTGAGGGAAAGAAGGGTTCCCAAAGGGCCTTGGGTACTGAAGACTTCCTGGTCATGTCATAGGTTTGAACTTGGAGCTTGGATTACCAATGATCAAACAGGTGTCTGTGCAGTTGCAGAGGTTGCGGAAGCCCTAGAGGCGAACCTACGGACACTCAGTGTCTCTTTCTTTCTCTCGTACTGTAAGGGGAGACGGGCGACAATCATGGTGACTCTATGTCTGCCTTATGGCAAGCAGAAGGTAATTTTGTGGACTTTAGCACAGCCTTTGACAAGGTCCCACATTGGAGGTTAGTTCAGAAGGTTATGACACTAGGTATCCATGGAAAGGCTGTAAACGGGATTCAAAATTGGCTTTGTGGGAGAAACAGAGGGTAGTCGTGGAGGATTGCTTCTCAGACTGGTGGTGTGCCTCAGGGATCGGAGCTGGGACCATTGTTGTTTGTTGCATAAATTAATGATCTGGATGATAATGTGGAGAACAGGATCAGCAAGTTTTCTGATGACACAAAGATTGGAGTCGTTGTGGACAGCGAGGAAGGCTTTCAAAGCTCGCAGAGGGATCTGGACCAACTGGGAGAATGAGCCAAAAAATGGCAGATAGATTTTAATGCAGACAAGTGTGAGGTGATGCATTTTGGAAGGGCAAACCAGGGTAGGAGATGTATAGCAAATGATAGGGCACTGAGGAGTGCGGAGTAGCAAAGACATCTTGGAATTCAAATACAGATACACGATTCTTTATCCGGAACCCTTGGGGGACAGTGTGTTCCGAATTTTGGATTTTTCCAGATTTCGGAAAGCCCACCCCCTTCCAGTCGCCCGGCCATCTCCCCTGACCGCCGGTCCCTCGGTCGTCTCCCCCGACCGCTGGTCCCTCGGCCACCTGAACGTCACCCCCGACCGCTGGTCCCTTGGCTGTCAGGCAGTCTCCCCCAGCCGCCTCCCCCGACCGCTAGCCCCTCGGCCACCTCTCCCGCTCCCTGGTCCCCACTTGCCAGATTTTGGAGCTTTCCGGATTTTAGATGTCCAGATAAAGGATTATGTACCTGTACATTATTCCCTGAAGGAGGCGTCGCATGTGGACAGGGTTGTAAAGAAAGCTTTTGGTATCTTTATAAATCAATGTGTTAAGTATAGGAGTTGGGAATGTTATGTTGAAGTTGGTGAGGCCAAATTTGGAATATTGTGTGCAATTCTGGGTGCTTAACTACAGGAAGGATATCAATAAGATTGAAAGAGTGCAGGGAAGATTTACGGGGATGTTGCTGGGTCTTCAGGAGTTGAGTTACAGGGAAAGATTAAATATGTTAGGACTTTATTCCTTGGAGCAAAGAAGAATGATGGGAGATTTGACACAGGTTTACAAGATTATGAGAGGTATAGACAGAGTGGATGCGAATAGGCTTTTTTTTGTTTAGATTGGGGGAGATAAATACGAGAGGTCATAGTTTTAAGATGAAGGGGAAGAGGTTTAGGGGGAACATAAGGGGAAAGCCTTCACTCATAAGATGGTGGAAGTATGGAATGAGCTTCCAACTGGTGTGGTGAATGTGGGCTCGATCTTGAATTTTAAGAATAAAATTGGATAGATACATGGATGAGAGAGGCCTAGAGTGTAATGCAATGGGAGCGGGTCAGTGGGACTAGAGAGATGATGGTCAGTACAGACTAGAGGGGCTGAATGGCCTGTTTTCTGTGCTGTAGCATTCTATGGTTCTAATATTGCATGTTCCGTATTATTGCACGACTATAAGGGAGTCTTGAAGCTTCATCATGGAAATGTATATGATGATTTAATATAATGAGAACATATCCGTGTATTAAAGCATGTGGCAATTCATCCTAATACACCTTCAGCAGATTAATGTAGGTGATCATTCACAGAGGTGATACTATTATAGCAACATATTCATATATACAGCAATTAAATGTAGCGAAGGATTTAGAAAATGCACTGTGAAACCACAGCAATATTGCAAAAAATTGGTATTCATTCCGAAGGCATTTGTCAATGGTTGTTCACTGAACTAGGAAGTAATGCATCGATATCGAAGGTAAAAAAATTTACACATTTCCTTCATGCTGCTCCACTGCAAAATCCCTTTGAGGGATGCCTACCCTGAAGAGATTCTGGCTTCTTTCTTCATAAGGGGTTCTGTAAGAGCATCTCTCATTGTTCCCCCGTTATAATTTGCGTACATAACAAGTAATAAAGTTGATTTCAACGTGCATAGTAATTTATAACTTGGATTTATAAAGACTTCTGTGTTGGTCTATAAATCTAATCAGTTCATTAAATTTATCACAGAAACACCTTTTGTCCCATCCTTACCTCCCACAACCACCACCTCCCCCCGCCCCCAACCCGCCTTCTTGCAATTTAAAACTACCTCATTTTTCTCTGTTCTAGTTCTAATGCAGGGTCTTTGACCTAGAGCATCAACATCTTTCAGTCAGATTTAATTGTTCCCAAGACTGGAAATAATCGCTTCGTCTCTGGCAATCTTCCAGTGCTAAAACCCAAACAATATATAAACCACAAGGCCCTGAAATATTCCCAGTAATTCCTCCAACCAACCTCCTGCTGAAATCCCAACAGTTGAATGGTGGAACCCACATTTCCTTGCAACAAATTCAAATTCTGGTTAGCAATGTGTGGTTTTGGGAGGATGGGGGATGGTTTTAATACTGAAATGGTGCGATGAATGAAACTGCACAAGAACTATTATGAAGAATTAAGTCAGAAATATACAGCTCTAAAACAGGCCATATGGCCTAATACATTCTATGAGTCATTCCTGGCATCGACCTATGTGTTAATTAGTTACACCATTCTTAGCTATATGTAACAGCTGGATATTTTTACTGTTTATTATAACATTATAATGCCAATGCATTTAGACTTGGCACAGAAGACTGCAGGAAAATATAAGGAAGTGAAAAGCTACATGGAATTTCAGTGTAGTCTGAACATTCTGCGGTTGGATGCTGTAATAACTATAAATAATTTCATTAAAGTGTGTCTAGGAAAGTTTTCTCAGGCAACATGAAGATGATCCTATAGGAGAAGACATAGCATTGGATCTCCTATTGGGAAATGAGGCGGGGCAAAAGGAACTATTAGTCTATTTGTTTTTAAATAGTTACAGAAAAAAAGATAGGTCTTATCTACAAGTCAAAATCCTAAATTGCAGCAAAGCAATTTTGCAAAGATTGCTTGGTGTGGTCCATTTAAAGGTGAAGGGACTCCTGGCAAGTTGGGGGGGGGGGGGGGGTTTAAAGGTGAGACAGAGAGATGTTATGTACCTGCAAGATTGATGGGAAAGTCTGGAAAGATTGCAGAACCCTGGGTGAGGCTCTAGGCAAGAAAAATGGAGCTATATTTCAGGTATAAAGCAACCAGAGATAAAGCAAATCCCATGAGGAGGGCAAGAGATATAGGAGTACTCAAGAGGGAAATTAGAAGAACAGAAAGAGGTCAGGAGAAGGTCAGGGAGAATCCTAAGAGATTCTACAAGTATATTAGGGGCAACTAGGGAGAGAGAAATCCACTTTGGGATGAACCTGTTTGACTATATGTGGAGATGGTCGAGGTCTTAAATGACTATTTCACATTTGTATTATATAATGAAGGCTACAGAAGTAAACATTCAGATTTCTTCTCAGGGTTGGGAAATCTAAAACTGGACAGCATTGTTTAAGGTGAGAGGGAAGAGACTTAAAAAATACCAAAGGGGCAACCTTTCTACACAACCTGATTATGGGTATGTGGAACCAGTTGCCAGAGGAAATAGTAGAGGTGGGCACAAATAACTTTTAGATAGGTTAGAAAATGTTTAAAGAGATATGGGCTGAATGCAGGAAAATGGATTGAGCTCAGGAAGACAAATTGGGCCAAAGCCCTGTTGCTGTGTATACACCTCTATGAGAAATTATTTCATGCAGAATTGGAAAATACTACCTGTATTTTGAAATCAGATTCAATTTTAATGTATAAAATGTGATTGAATATTCACTGTGGACCAACTTTCAGGGTGAAAGAGGAATTTCTGCTCTTAAATTGGAGAATCCTTTAAAACGATGAGTACAGGCACGACAGATTGAAAGGCATCCATGTTGGAAATTTCCCAGGTGCATGCAGATCAGTACTTCTCAGGATCTGTTCCGCACCAACTTCTCTAGCTCCTGGTATCGTGCTACAATTGGACAATATATCTGGAACAAAAACAATCAAGAAAACAATGAAAGGAAAATCTGTACATGACACTGGATTCTTTTCACACCATTTTGCTCTTCAAAAGATATGTATTGTACATTGGATGAAATCATTATTAGAACATGAGGGGCATGACTTGTTTGGTGCCAACCTCTTTAACAGGCAGCTCCAGACCAGATCATTGATTCTGTTTCCATCAAACTTAGTCAGCAATGAGTCGAAATCACAGCCACTCAAAACATGAAAATCTTTCTTCTATTTTATTTCCCACCATGTTGAATCTGCCTTCCCTACTCTTGGTCCTTGGATTGTTCAATGGAGCTATTGGCAGGGGTGGAATATTTTGCAGAGCTTGTGCTGGCTACGTACCTGAAAATGCCAGAGTGCACCTGCTTCTGTGGATGGTCAAGAGGTGCCACTTTTTTTTATGGAGGGAAAGCAGCAAAGTTACCAGAATCCAGAAACGCTGGTTACCTTTTACATCCTCTAGATGCTGTGTGACCTTTGAGTTTCTCCAGCTCTTTTATGTATTGCAAAGTTATCATAGCTACATTCTAGAGCAGCTATGGCCCCCTGAGGACTCGGCTCAAAGTTTCCCTGTGAAACAGTCAACAGGCAACTACACAAAAAACATTAAAAAATATTCAGTCTGTGCCCCCCTTAAATGTGCTGTAGCACACTTGTGCTAGAGGACCAATTAACTAATATTTAGCAAGAGAATGCTCTTTCTAAGCTGCACTGATTGGTACATAAATAAATTGTTAAAAAAACTAATTAGGATTTTTAACAAAACTCTGAATAAATCACAGAGTTGGTCTACTTCAGACATTCATATATATATATAATATATATGTTTATATCCAAGAAATAAATTAACTGATGAAATATCATATCATGAAGCAGACCATATTTGCACAAAATAATTTTTTATTCAAAAGTCGCAGGCCAAATTAGCAAAAGATTATAGAAACAATTATCCGTAACTGACTTTCAGTGACACACATCCTCAATGTACAGCCTGTAGAAAGAGGAATGATGAGAGAGTGAGGCTGTCACAGTCTGATGCGTGAATCATTCCCTTGCTAGCAAATCTGTATGGTTTAAGATTAATCTCTTGAAATATATGATACATGGATTCATTTTTTCATCATGCCTAATAACTGAAATAGGTATTAATGAAAGATTTAACAAAACCTATGGGAAAAACGAAATTACTCTGCAGCCACGGCCTGGAATGTACCGCTGGCAGTACAATAAGCTGCTGCATTAGCCCATCGTCATGAGTGTGGAGCAGCTTGCGTTAACCTGTTGTTATCACACACTGCAAAATTGCTGGCAGGAAGTAGTAGTTTATTGGCACGATATCTTGATTGCATGGATTAGCTTTACTGGGGATATTAATATCTGCAGAGTCAATCTTTAAACTTTATTTCAGCGTTAGAATAGGAATTTATTGTCATGAACATGTCACAAGATTCATTGTTTCGCTGCAGCATTAAAGTGCAAATATTTATATAAACCATGTTACAAAATAAGTAAAAATAGTGCAAGAAAAAGAAAAATGAGGAAGTGTTTATGCTTTATTTATAAATCTGATGGCAGAGGGGAAGAAGCTGTCCTTCTGCTGCTGGGTGTTCGTCCTCGAGCTCCTGTACCTTTTTACTGATGGTAGCAGAGTGAAGAGGGTATGACCTGGGTGGTGGGGGTTCTTGAGAATAGAGGCTGCTTGCTTAAGGCACCGCCTCTTGTAGATGTCCTAGTTTGCCCTTCCAAAATGCATCACCTCACACTTGTCTGCATTAAAATCTATCTGCCATTTTTTGGCTCATTCTCCCAGTTGGTCCAGATCCCTCTATGAGCTTTGAAAGCTACAACGACTGTGTCATCAGAAAACTTGCTGATCCTGTTCTCCACATTATCATGATGTTGCCTACCAAGTTAGCGACTGTCTATAGAGTTTTTTTTTGTCCCATGCATTGGCTCCTCTGTACTGCACAGTGATGTAACCAGTCCGAATGCTCTCCATGGTACACCTATAGATGTTTTTGAGAGTCTTTGGTGACGTACCGAATCTCCTCAAACTTCTTATCAAGTCTAGCCACTGGCGAGCCTTCTTCCTGATTGCATCAACATGCAGGTTCCAGGACAGATCCTCAGAGATGCTGACACCCAGGAATTTGAAGTTCTAAACCCTCTCGACTGATGACGCCTTGATGAGGACTGGTTCACGTTCTCCTGATTGGTTCTCAGAATCTAAACAATGCCACTACTGTCCATTCCTGAATGCCCTGCCATTTGAAGACACAGGGATATTTCAGAGGACATTAAGCCTCGACTGCATGGAGGTGGCAGTTTTCTTTCCGTGAAGAGCTAACGGAACTGAATTCTATCATTATACAGTCTGCTTTGGATTGAACATCAGAGCCATCCATCTGCTTGACTCTTAAACAAGTCCTCAATTTAGCTGCAATTCAGAACGGGCAGAGAAATGCTAGCTTTGCCAGCAATGACCATCATCAATGAATGAAACAAAAACTATGATAGATAAAGCTATTCATCCACTTGTTTGGGAGATTACTGTCATAATTATCCACTTCTCCTATCCACCCACATATTGTGGCTGCAGTTGTTATAGTGTGCATGGCACTGGGAGATGAAGGCCTTTTGACACTGGTAGATGCCTGGGAAAAAATTAAGATCATAAAAGTTATACAGCATTGAAGCAGGCTACTTGGCCCATCATATCCATGCTGACTAGCGGGCAGCCAACTGTATGAACCCCATCTTCCAACACTGCCTTCTCTGCTTATGCGATTCAAGTACTCATCCAGACACTTCTTAAATGCTTCTGCCATAATCTCGGGCAGTGTATTCCAGGTGGCCGGCACAGTTAGGATAGCCATTAGCAAGATCCTATTACAGCGCCAATAACTTGGGTTCGAATCCCACACGGTCTGTAAGGAGTTTGGACATTCTCCCCGTGTCTGTGTAGTTTCTCTCTCCCCCCCCCCCCCACCAGAATGTAGAGAGTTGAAGGTTAATTTGGGTGTAAATGGGCAGCACAGGTTTAAACGGCCAGAATCGGCTTTTATCATGTTGTAAATAAAATTTAAATTTAATGTACTGTCCACTCTCTTGGTGAAAAAAGGATCCCCCTCTAAAGATCTTACCCTTTATCCCAAATCTATATCTTCTATTTTTATCCACCTTTGATATGGATAAGAATCCTGCAGTCTACCCTTTCCATGTCCCTCATAATTTTATTTCTCTCAATCATATCCTCTCTTAACCTGTTCTGCTCCAGGGAAAATAGACCTAGTCGCTCCATATCAGGTACCATCCTGATGAATATTCTCTGTAAAATCTCATCCTTCCAGTTGAAGCCCGACCAATCTTTTATAAAGTTGGAATCTAACCCCTCCCCCGCTACTATATTCAATATGCTAACTTATAAAGGCCACTATTTCACACCTATGCCACCACCTTCAAATTTCTTTGGACTTGAACACTAAAGTCCCTCTGAGACTCAGTACTCCCTTGGTAAACTTATTGATCATGCCTTCCACATCCACATCTAAATTATTCACGTATGCTATGAACAACCAAAGGTCCAAGCGCTGATCACAGGCAGCCAATTACAAAATCAACTTTTTATCATCACCGTTCATCTCCTAGGGGCAAGCCAAGTTCTCCTGGAAGTTAAACATTATCCTGGAAAAACCTTTATTGTTGCTGTGTCAAAATCCTGGAACTCCTCGTCAAACAGGATCGTGAGAGTGCCATCATCAGATGGAATACAGCACTGCTTTCTAGTAAACTAGAGACATCGTAAAATGACAGATTTGTTAGAAAACTTTGAACATGAAGTTGACTTGCTTCTTGTCAGGTGTGCCAAGATATAGCAAAACGTTTTGCATGCTGTCCAGGAAAGTCAGTACGGCAGGAAGTGGAATAGTGAAACAAAAGTGCAGAGTTATTAGGGGAAAGGTGCAGGATATGGAGATATAGTACAATTAAACAGTGCAGAGGCATCATCTTTTACCAATGAGGGGTTCATTGATAACAGCAGGAAAGAAACTGACCTTGAATCTGGAGATCTGCAGGCTCAATTTTAACAATAAAAAAAATTTGGATGGGTATATGGTTGGGAGGGGTATGGAGAGCTATGGACTGGGTGCAGGTCAGTGGGACTAGGCAGAATAATATTTTGACACAGCCTAGATGGGCCAAAGGGCCTGTTTCAGTGCTGAAGTGTTCTTTGGCTCTGTCTCTTCTGCCTGACAAAAGGAGGGAAGTGACTGGGGCGCAACAAGCCTCTAATATAGTGACAACTTTCCTAAGCTGTACATACAGATGAAGCTAATGGAGGGGACGTTAGTTAGTGAACAGAATTTTAGTCAAGAGGGTAACATCATAAAGAAGAAATAAAATTGTTGCACCCTAATTTGAAGTTTAGTTGCTAAATTAATATCACTCCTTTGACCACACAAGTTGGCTCGTTACTGATGAAGAATAATTATGCAGAAATTATATTTTAAAATAATCAGCTTTGATATTAAGCCAGAAAATGTCATACTAAAGGTCCCTGTCATTTCAAATTAGTCGGCTAGTCCTCCTGTAGCTCCAGCCCTCTGCTCACACATCCAAGGAATGTAATGTCACAGGATTAACCTATGTATTCTATTTCGCAAAACGCATGCTTTCAAAGCACATTCAGCTACTTTATCCAACAGGATAATAACCTGAAAGTTGTCTTTTCATTCTTCATGAATGGGCAAGAAACCGGGAATGTTGAGCAGCAGCAGTTCGGAGGAAACAGGTGCGACGAGATCGTCGGGAATTCTGTCGTCCCACAACCGACACCTACGTCTACATTTTAACCAAACAACAGCAAAACCTCTTGTCATTTGTTCTTCTGAAGGATACAAACCATGACAAAAGATGTTTTGCATTTCCCTGAAGCCCAGAATTAAATGAATTGATTAACAGGGGGGAGAAAAATGACTTTGATATATTGTATATCAACAGTACAAGAACAGTCCCGTCGGCCCACAATGCCTGTCCTGAACAAGATGCCAAATTAACCTAAATCTCTTCTGTCTCCATATGGTTCATACATCTCAATCCCTCCTTCTTCATGTGTCTATCTAAAAGCCTCTTGAACACTACTATCTTATCTGCTTTCCCCATGACCCCACCTATCCACTCTCTGGTACAGTAGTGTAACCTGGAAACTTGTAAATGGAATGAGAGCAGTATTTGGTGGACACTAGAGTGTGTGCACGGAATATAGTTAAGGGTTGAGTTGCAGCCTTGCATTTGCACAATTGTTAAGGGATGATCCCAGAGATGGTGCTGTTGCCAATCCTCACTGATTGGGGTCTGCAGGTCGGGAAGACAAGGACCCTTTTGCAGAGAGGGTTGCTGAGACTTAGGTCCAGGAGTTTAGAGATGAGTTTGTTTATAACTATTATCATGAAGGTGAAGTTATAGTCAATTGGTTGACTTTCAAGACTAGGTGTCCGCGCAAGTTGTTTGGGTGGTTAAAAAGGCTTATGGTATGCTGGCCTCCATTAGTGGGGGATTGAGTTCAAGAGCTGAGAGGTAAATTTTCAGCTCAATAAAATTCTGGTGAGACCACACTTGGAATATTGTCAACTCATTTCAGGAAGGGTGTGGAAGCTATGGAGAGGGTGCAAAGGAGATTTACGAAGATAAATCTTGGACTGGAGAACATGCCTTATGAGGCAAGGTTAACAGAGCTAGGGATTTTCTCTTTGGCTTGAAGAAGGATGAAAAGTGACTGAATAGAGTATGAGAGTCATAAACAGATTGGACAGCCAGCACCTTTTTCCCAGGGCAAGAGTAGCAAACACGAGAGGATATCTGTATAAGGTGATGGGAGGAAAGTTTAGGGGAGATATCAAGTCTAAGTTTTTTTTACACAGAGTAGTTGGTGCTTGGAATGCTTTGCCAGGGGTGGTACAATAGGGACTTTTAAAAGACTCTTACACCAGCACATGGATACAAGAAAAATAGACGAAGGGAATGTTTAGTTTTTTGAGTAGGTTTCTATCAATCGCACAACATCGAGGGCTGAAGGGCCTGTAGTGTGCTGTAATGTTCTGTTCTGAGACCAGAGTGATGGAATCCTTCATCATGTTGTCTGCCTTCTTGAGGCAGCACATCACAAATATGGTTTTTACACACAAGTGACGTTAATTTCCCATAATAAATTTGCATACTCAACTCAGGAGTGACCGTTCACACAGGAAGCACGTTTACACTGATTTTCTCTGTTGCAGTGATTGTCGGAGGGTGGGCATGGGTCAACGTTGGCCCAGATGTGCAACGTATGACCGATGCATCGTGTCACTACGTCGATGTCATCAATGACATCATTAACCTGCGTCCAGAAAAGCCTCCCAGCAAGAAGAGGAAAATAGCGTGTATGTGGAGTAGCTCACGGATCTCGGGAGCCGTCCAATGTTTCGACACTGACATCGTGGTCCTTTGTGTGATGTAAGTTGAATGTCTTCTTGGCTTGCTGCAGATTTAAAATTCCCAGGTTGCAAGCTAAATGCGTCATCGTGCATAACCAGGAATGCCGTATTCATTAGCCCATTTTTGCGGAGCGCCTGCAATTCAATTTAGACTGCAGGCAGCCCATAAAAATATCCAGGGCTCCTGCAGGGAAAATGTCGGGATGGAAATTAGCCCCATCCCGACCTTTTTACACAGCATGCGTCGAGAGAAATTTGTGCAAATTTCCCACTTCTCAGCAGCTGTGTAAAAGTGTAAATGTCTGCAATGGATGGGAGGTTGGAGCCAGTGACTGGCTGCTTTATTTAGTGTCTTCTGCAACCCTCTCTCTGCCTTCGTGGGCAATCAATTTCTCAAATCAGGTTGTGATGCAACCATCCAGTACACCTTCCACCATGCATCTGTAGAAGTTAGATAAGAATATCTGATAGCATGCAAAAGTCTCATCCGACTCCTTGGGAAGAATCCCTTAAAAGGAAGGCATGAAACTGGTAGATGACTTTCCTTCATTTGCTTTATTTAAGAAAGGATGGAAATTAATCTATCAAAAAGGCATAGAAATCCTCCAAAATGGAATTAAAAGTAGAAACACGTTAGAAATTGAAAAAAAAAGAAATATAACAATGCATCCTAATCTGTACTCAAAAAAAGGGAACTAGAAAGAGATGATGTACGGAAGGACAGCCATGAGGGAAAATGATGAAGCGTTCTAAGTTGCATGTAAAATACTACTATCTGAGATGGACTTGAGTGGTTCATTTGTAGGCTGTCTTCTTCTTTCTTCTTCTTTGGCTTGGATTCGCGGACGAAGATTTATGGAGGGGGTAAAAGTCCACGTCAGCTGCAGGCTCGTTTGTGGCTGACAAGTCCGATGCGGGACAGGCAGACACGGTTGCAGCGGCTGCAGGGGAAAAATGGTTGGTTGGGGTTGGGTGTTGGGTTTTTCCTCCTTTGCCTTTTGTCAGTGAGGTGGGCTCTGCGGTCTTCTTCAAAGGAGGTTGCTGCCCGCCAAACTGTGAGGCGCCAAGATGCACGGTTTGAGGCGATATCAGCCCACTGGCGGTGGTCAATGTGGCAGGCACCAAGAGATTTCTTTAGGCAGTCCTTGTACCTTTTCTTTGGTGCACCTCTGTCACGGTGGCCAGTAGAGAGCTCGCCATATAACACGATCTTGGGAAGGCGATGGTCCTCCATTCTGGAGACGTGACCCACCCAGCGCAGCTGGATCTTCAGCAGCGTGGACTCGATGCTGTCGACCTCTGCCATCTCGAGTACTTCGACGTTAGGGATGAAAGCGCTCCAATGGATGTTGAGGATGGAGCGGAGACAACGCTGGTGGAAGCGTTCTTGGAGCCATAGGTGATGCCGGTAGAGGACCCATGATTCGGAGCCGAACAGGAGTGTGGGTATGACAACGGCTCTGTATACGCTTATCTTTGTGAGGTCAACCAGTTTACCTATCTCGGCTGCACCATATCATCAGATGCAAGGATCGACAATGAGATAGACAACAGACTCGCAAAGGCAAATAGCGCCTTTGGAAGACTACACAAAAGAGTCTGGAAAAACAACCAACTTTGTAGGCTGTACACTTACACTATTTGCGTCTTGAGATTTAAACTGGTAGACAATGTCCTAGTTTGTCTGCAATACTAAATATTGTTACATGACTGCAGAGCAGAGTCAGGAGATGACTCTCCTGTTTAAACAGTTCTACGGTATGTACACCCACATAGATAAAGCAGAAAGTGAAACCCACCTTAAAAAAAACACTTTGAAAATCACCTGAAATGTTGAGAAAAAAGGTCTCTTTGCGCCTGAACAAATTCATTTGAAATTGAAAGAATAATCTGTTCCCTTTTAACAGATAAATCTACCGGTACTTCTGCTATATTCCTATAAAAGGTTCAAACACTCGTAGGCCAGCTGGCAACACTGAACTTTCTGAAATACAGCTTTTTAACTTATCACTAATGGTAAAACATCTTAAAAAGCCAGAAATGAGTTGGAATTATTCATACTTAACACCTCAACAAGTGCAAATGAAGCACATTATCCATGCTAATGTATGGTAATTAACTTGCCCAAAACAGCCTTGATGCCTTGACTGCATTTACAGCATGGCAATAAGTCAGTGTGTAAAAATGACCAACGATCAGGATATCTTTCCCAGGGGCTTAATTTCTTCTGGCAAAATACATTGATTAATGCACTTGTGTAAAATTTGTTTGGTGCTCTTTTAACAAAGTCATTAAACCAATTAAAATAAACAGGGCAGCTTAAATGTTGTGTTAAAGGAACAAAGTGATTTTCCGTCAAATAATTTAACTGTTGCATTGCTAGAGAAAATTAAACCCAAGAGTGTTTAGTTACAAAAATCTATTGCCTAATTAATTAATTTGCATGAATTAATAAGGTATAATTGCTCTACTTCCCTCATATATGGTCTGACGGGCAACAGCTTTATAGAAAGAAAACCGTGTGGTGGATGATGTTATGCAAACGCACATGTCTGCGTCATGTCACGTTAAGTTCTACCTCGAGTTTCGGTGGGCGCCATCTTGGAAAAACGAAGTGACTGCAATCTATGTTTGTTAAAGCTTTAATAAAGTGGTATACAAGACAGAACTGGCAATGAGGATTAAAATGGACAAGTCTACATTCTGGATGATGGAATCCACAGGATTTTGCTGAAAGAGGACACTGGAGGTAAAGGTAAAGGTTCCATTATTGTCACATAATACTACATTTAGAATGTAACGTACATGAAATTCTTTAACTTTTGTCTACCGTAAGCCAGACAGACAGTTGCCACTTCGTCCAGTGCCCCTCACAGACACCTACAGCGCGGTCTCCCCTCCAGGTACTGACCAGTCCTGAGCCTGTTTAGCTTCTGAGATCAAACAATCTCAGACATATTCCTACTAGGTAGGAATTTTGTTGTGTAAACATCAGCCGGGACATCATCGAGCAGTAACTGCATGTGTATGTCAGCATTGAAAATTTGCGACAAAAACAACAAACAAGTAAAAGTGAACTGTACTTGGATAACGGATTTACCTTGCAAGTGAATATTAAGTTGTCATACCCACACTCCTGTTCGGCTCCGAATCATGGGTCCTCTACCGGCACCACCTACGGCTCCTAGAACACTTCCACCAGCGTTGTCTCCGCTCCATCCTCAACATTCATTGGAGTGACTTCATCCCTAACATCGAAGTACTCGAGATGGCAGAGGTCGACAGCATCGAGTCCACGCTACTGAAGATCCAGCTGCGCTGGATGGGTCACATCTCCAGAATGGAGGACCATCGCCTTCCCAAGATCGTGTTATATGGCGAGCTCTCTACTGGCCACCGTGACAGAGGTGCACCAAAGAAAAGGTACAAGGACTGCCTAAAGAAATCTCTTGGTGCCTGCCACATTGACCACCGCCAGTGGGCTGATAACGCCTCAAACCGTGCATCTTGGCGCCTCACAGTTTGGCGGGCAGCAACCTCCTTTGAAGAAGACCGCAGAGCCCACCTCACTGACAAAAGGCAATGGAGGAAAAACCCAACACCCAACCCCAACCAACCAATTTTCCCCTGCAACCGCTGCAACCGTGTCTGCCTGTCCCGCATCGGACTTGTCAGCCACAAACGAGCCTGCAGCTGACGTGGACTTTTTACCCCCTCCATAAATCTTCGTCCGTGAAGCCAAGCCAAAGAAAAGAAAAAGAAAAAGAATATTAAGTAGTGAAAATAGCAGAAGGATGTTTTGGTGAATATTAAGAGACTCATCTGATTACGTCGATAGGTTTGACGTGTATTGGATTGCCCATGATATAAAAGGTATTGACACTTGCAACAAGAAACAAGCATTGTTTTTGAACGAGGTGGGGAGCAGAATATAAGGTCATATCAAGTCTCTAATGACACCTGCAAAACCATATACCAAGACTTATAAAGAATTATGTGACCTGGTCAAAGACCACCTGCCCCAAAGCCCATATTAAAGGCGGAAAGATACAACTTCTATACCAGAAAGCAAAAAACTGGCAAAATCGTGAGCCAATATTTAACAAAATTGCTTAAGTTGTTGGAGATATGTGTTTTTGGTAACTTTTTGGATGAGGCCTTGTTGGTAATCGGCTTGGTTGACTGCTATGCCCAATAACGCTTGTTGAGCACAAAAGCTGTGGACGTTAAATCCACCATTGAGCTTCGAAATAGCCAATCATCACATTGTGGTCATACATGGCGATCACTCAGTGAAGAAAATAGACCAACAAGAATGCTTCTGCTGTGGGAGAAGTAACCACAGCCCTGAAAAATGTTACTACATGAAGATCAAGTTTATTCATGTTACCACGTGGGACACATCAAGTCTAAGTGTCCTAGTCAGAACACAAGAGAGAAAGAGGGACACAGGAGGAAGAAACATCAGAAATTCAAGTATAAAAGAGGAGTCATGTGATGGAGTAGTGGCCGGTAGGAGAATACCAGCCCTCTCCAGAAAAGAAGGAAAAGAGTAAAGAAAAAGCAAAGCCCCAGACACACAAACCACAACAAATAAAAAATAAAGGTGTGGAGGAAATGGCACCAAAGAAAGAAAAGCCAAAAACAATGGGAAGAAAAGAAAAAGGAAAGACACCAGAAGAGAAAGGTGAAGGCCTTGCCTGTACGAAGAAGCAGGGGCCCACCGTGGAAAGAGGAGCCCACACCCTGAGGTCAGTGGAAACCCCGCAGGGTCGCACCCCACTGAACGGAGGACTACAAAAATAGATCATAGAGCCAAACAGAGGTCCGCAACCGCGTACGAGAAAGACAACACCGACGGGAGGGGGGACCAGCTGTGGAGTGGAACTCCACAGCTTGAACAGCTGAGAAAGACCCGTCAGCAGGGCTCCCAGTGGGAAGATACAGAAAATAATGGGAGCAGGAGGGAGGAGAATGAAAAAAGGAAATCAGAGACACAACAGATAACCAGCCCAGAAGAAGAGGACCAACATCAAGACACCATAAAAAAAATACCCAAAAAACTGAGACAAGCAGCCCAACAAGAAAGTCAGAAGAGACACAGATACAAGGAAGAGAAGAAGAAGACACAAACCCTAGAGCAGACATAGAAGAAGAAGAAGGAGGAGAACATCAAGCTCTGCACAGAGAAATAGAAGATAAAGGGAATGGACTGTACATAGATTAACAAAATTTTCAAGAATATATGGAAGCAGTAAAAGAATGGCAGACAGGAGAATTTAATGAAATGAAAAGAAGAATAAAAGGTACAGAAGAAAAAGTGAGCAGATTAGAGATGGTCATGACAGAAATAGGGAAAAGAGTAGACAAGGTGGAAGAACGAGAAACAGCCGTAGAAGTGGAAGTGGACGACTTAAAAAGAAAATTGGAAGAAACTGATAAAAAAGTTAAAGAAACACAGGAGTTGTTAGCTCAGAAGATGGATATAATGGAAAATTATAATAGGAGAAACAATATAAAGATAGAGGGCCTTAAGGAAGATGAAGAAGGCAAAGATATGAAAGAATTTATAAAAGAATGGATCCCCAGGGTCCTGGGAATGCCAGAAACACAGGAAGGAATGGAAATAGAAAGGGCACACAGAACACTAGCCCCTAAACCACAGCCACAACAAAAACCAAGATCCATTCTAGTAAAATTCCTGAGATATACGACAAGAGAAAATATATTGGAGAAGGCAATGAAAAAAATGAGAGAAGACAAAAAGCCACTGGAATACAAAGGTCAAAAAAAAATTTTCTACCCAGACAAAAGTTTTGAGCTCCTGAAGAAGAGGAAGGAGTTTAACGCAGCAAAATTGATCCTATGGAAGAAAGGCTATAAATTTATGTTAAGATATCCAGCGGTGCTTAAAATAGTTATCCCGGGGCAGCAAAGGAAACTGTTCTCAGATCCGGAAAAAGCACGAGAATTTTCAGAACGCCTGCAAAACAGAAAGAGAGATGTAACAAAAACAAGAATGACGACAAACTTCATATAAAGAAAAAAAATAATGTATAAGTAAGAACTAAGAAAGGGAAGAAAGGAAGTAAGGGGGCAATTAAGAGGTTGATCTTTGTTATATGTTAAGATAAAAGTCTTTACTGGAGGGGGTTGAGTGGGAGAGAATAACAGTAACTGCGAAATCAGTTGACGCTTGCAAGCGGGTTCGCAATCCAAATAGAGAGGGGAGTTGTGGTTGCCCGGCAAGGGACATGGGGCAACTCAGAGAGGGGGGGTACATTTGGGGTTAAGGGAATTTTAGATGTGGGAATAGTGGAAATATTTTATGTTTTAGAAGTGTTGTCTTATTGTGTATTCAAAAAAAGTAAACAGAAATGGATAAGGAGGGAAGGTGGTGGTGAGGAAGCAGAAATGAGAGGTAAACAAAGTATGAAATGGCCATGTTGAACTATATGACTATAAATATTAATGGAATACATAACCAAATCAAAAGGAAGAGGCTATTAAATTTAATGAAAAAAGAAAAAAAATTGATATAGCATTCGTGCAGGAAACGCATCTAACTGAAGTGGAACACAAGAAATTAAGGAGAGACTGGATAGGACACGTAACGGCAGCATCATATAATTCAAAAGCCAAAGGAGTAGCTATATTAATCAATAAAAATGAGCAGTAAAGGGTCACTTCCTTGTCTGGGTCATAGCAAATAAGAGCATTCTTACTTGAGGTCAGCAGTTTCTTCAAGCGATTGAAGGCTTTGTGGGTCTCAGCATTCCAACACCATTTCTGGTCTTGTCTAAGCAATTTGTTGAGCGGGTTGCACAGAGTTGACATGTTGGGGACGTGTTTGCGGTAACGGTTAACCAAATCTAAGAATGATTGTAATTTAGCTCGATTCAATGGACAGGGTGCTTCGGTGCCAGCTGCAACCATCCTGGCTCCACAATCAATTGTAAGTCCCTGAGGGTACCATAAACAAACACTTAGGTGCGATATTGTCACAAATCACACAAAAGGGAGAACAACCAGTTGCATATGCTTGCCGCTTTTTGACAGCCTGTGACTGGAAGTATGCGCAACTGGAGAAAGAAGGATTGGCCATAATATTTGGTCTCAAGCGATTTCATCAATACCTTCATGGTAGAAAATTCACCTTAGTGACTGACAATAAACCATTGAGCTTGATCTTCGGCACGAAGAAAGGCATTATCACACTTATCTCTGTCCACTACCAGAACAACCAGAAGGGAACATTAATTGGACGGTGGAAGCAACAGCTATTAACCAGGAACAACTTCACCATTTTCCCATTACAGCTAAGAAGTAAGAAGAGAGGCCACACTATTGAAGATTTTGTACTTTAGCTTGAATGGTTGACCTGAGGTTGACAGTATTACCCCCGACTTGAAAGCTTTCGGAACAAAATCTCGATCGAAGAAGGTAGTCTGCTGTGGGGTACAAGAACGATCATCTCCAAGAAATAGCATGAGGCCATTCTAAAGGAGCTCCACACTCATCATCCAGGCGTGGTCCAGATGAAGGCTCTGGCCCGCGTGCACGTCTGGTGGCCATCAATCGACATAGACATTGAACAGACGGTTCAGAGATGTTCACATCTGTCAAGAAGTGTAACTGAAAGCACTACAAGCCGAAGCTAACCCATGGAAATGGCCATCCCAACCATTTTTCTGGTCCATTTATGGGTGAAAACCTTCTGATTATTCTCGAAGCACACTCCAAATGGTCTATTGTATGGCAAATACGTTCAACAGCTAAAAAGACAATTGAGAGACGACGACATGGATTACCCATAGAACGGGTTTCTGACAAGGGACCTTAATTTCCTGCAAAACAACCATCCACATGTATGAATAGGGAAGCTGAACGCTTCGTTCAGACCTTTAAGTGCGGTGGAAGCAAAGAGTTCATCAAAGCATCATGGAACCACAAGATTACAGAATTTTTGTTATCATGAAGAACAACATTGCACTCAACTACAAAACGCAGACCTGCAGAACTGATGTTAGGAAGCAACCTGAGAACCAGACTTGCTGAGGTGCAACCAAACATTGGACTTTGTATTCAACAGTCGACATCCCCGGGTAAGCCAAGATCTTTGGAGATCAGAGAACAAGTATTAGGGCAAGATTACAGGGAGAGTAAAGAAACATTGATAAGAGGCATGCTTCTCAAGAGACTATGCCAATGTTCATATTCTGAGTTAGTTGTTGACATGATATGGAAAGAACACATTGACCAGTTAAGAGCAATCAAGAACCCCATTTTAGTGCCAATTTCAGATGATCTCCCTGACATTTTTCCTTTGGCACAAATCAATGCTATTTCCTCAGGGATAACCTGTTATCTGTGGCTGAGACATCATCATCGGTGTTTGTCCAGAGGCAAGATTCTAGCCGAGGGCCGGACACACAACCAGTAGGGTTGAGAAAAATCGCAAGTTCATGCTCCTGCACCGTGTTCTTCATCTCTGTGAAGATCCACAAGAGAAAAACACCCTGCAGCATATCTCAAAGACTATGTGCAGGGATATGAAGACATTGTGTGTTTTCCCAGTTTAGTGCATTTTCAATTTTGTTTGCTTTGTATCTATAGTTTAATGTTACTAGTTGAAGTTAAGATTCACTGTAGTGACCACAAGTGTTAACAGATTTAAAGTTGAACTTTATAGTCATTTTAAAATGTGCAGTCATTGTATGAAGTAATTTGTACTTAGAATTATAAAGTAAGCACAAATTAATTTTGTGGGCGAGTGCGCATGTCTGCGAGATGTCATGTTATGTTCTACGTCGTGTTTCGGTGGGCACCATTTTGGAAAAACCAAGTGACTGCAATCCGTGTATGTTAAAGCTTTAATAAAGAGTCATGCACGACAGATGACACCCAAAAGTAAAGCAAATGGAGCGAAGGTAGAAAAAAATGGAACCTTACTTGCTCAGTTCCCTGAATGCAATGCTCTGAGCAGTGAGGAATCTGCCCATGACCGAAGGGTTTTGGCTCAAAACTTCAACTATCTTTTGCTTTCCATTGATGTTGCCCGACCCACTGTGTTCCTTCAACATTTTGTGTACTTCTACAATATTTTAAATGTGGCCTAACCAATGTTTTATATAATTTCCTTACTCTATACTCAATGAAGCCAAGAATACCATACACCTTCTCCACCAGCCTATCTATTTGTATGACCATTTTAAGGATCTATAAACCTGGACCCCAGATTCCTCTGCATATCAATGTTTATCAATGTCCTGCCATTAACTCTATACATTCCTCTTATATTTGACCTTCCAAAATGTAACACCTCAAACAACCACATTAAACACCATCTAACCCACTTTTTCATTCAGGTCAATCACATTCAACAGAGGTCCCAACACTGATCCCCGCCAGAACCACATGCTAACCAGTGTAAAGAGGTTGGGATGGAGAGTTGGGGGGGGGGGGAGTGAAGCAGGAGCTGGTAAATGATGGGTGATTGAAGAACAGGAGAGCAGCAGAAACCACAGAGGAAGAGCAGTGACAGTTTCACATTGTGGTGATATGTAATTATACCACTAAGTTACCAGGGGTCATCCCGGTGACCTTGTAAATAAAGCAGTCCAGAGCTACAGTCTAGCCTTCCAGGTTCATCTTGCAGAGAGACAAGACCTTTTAGTGTACATAGTAGTTTATTAAAGCTGTCTTATACTTGCACTGCTGGTGTGGTTATTGTCAGTACAATTTAATAAACTAATATCATAGCTACTAGGATGGAAGCTGCTTCTGCTCCAACGCGCATTCCTGACCACCTGGAGATTCTTCCTGAGGAATGGAATCCAGGGACAACCAGCACGCACGTGCATCTGATGACAGAGACGGCGATGGACCGCTGTACTGGAATCGTGGTGGAATGCAGGGAAGACCACAGAAATACGATAGGGCAGGTAAGAAACAGCCAAGAGCCCTGTCTGCCCGTGGGTTCGCCAGTACAGGCACCACCGACCCTAAACCTCAGTCCGATCAGAAAGGGGTCACTACAAGCATGGGTGGGAAGGATCTCCACAAGTCGTGCTCCCGATCACCACGTATGTGGAGAATTCCCGACCACACCAGAGCCAGGGAAAGCAGACACCACTACCGTCACTCCCCCAGCAGCAGTTTCCCCAGTACCAAGGAGAACTGATGCTACCGCTGGGATCCCCCCTAAGCCTGCTGCAAACGTCCCAAAGCCAGAGACTCAGCCAACATCCCCATGCACCCAGGTTACTCCTCCAGCAGACACAAACCCCACAGAGGCTCTACCAGCAGCTCCCAGTACCCCAGGGTCCACCCTTGCTACACCTAGACCCAGAGACCACGTGGAGACCGGGAATGACCCCTGGGGTGCCCCCACATTATCTAAGGAACCAGAGATTGCGGCTTAGCCATGTGCTGCGACCAGACAGGCTGGAGCTTGACCCCAGAAATCCTGGAGCTGGCACACACTTCGGCCGCTGGCAGAGATGCTTTCTGAATTACATTGAGGGTGCTGAGGCATCGGATAAAGAACTATTAATGCTGCTGTTAGCCCAGCTGGGAGACCACCCTTACTCCCTTATACAGGATGCCAGGTCCTACCAAGAGGCAATCAGCATTTTATAGAGGCATTACAGTAATGGGCATAGTGAACTCCACTCCCAGTACAGACTCATGATCAGGTCACAACAAGTAGGGGAGTCTGCCAGAGGCTTTATACTCTTTCTGAAAGACCTGGCGAGAAGCTACAACTTTAAAGCAGTATCAGCTCAGGAGTATGCAGAGGACCTTATTAGGGACAGTATTGGCATACGGTCCACTGAGATGAGACATCAATTGCTGGAGAAAGGAATGGTGGGGTTAGATGAGGTAAAGACTATTGCAGAACCTTTAGAAAGCACTAGGAAAGAATTGGAGGAGAACTCACAGGACCCTGGGGCTGGGACAAATGTCTGCTGGACTCTCTAGCACCACGAAAAGAAAAGTATGCTGCCTGACAGGAATCCACAGCAGTTGCAGCACACCTTGAGGGTCCCAAGTACTTTTTCTGTGGACAAAGAAAGCACCCCAGAGCCCTCTGCCCTGCCAGAGAAAATGGCTGTTCCAACTGTGGAAAATGTGGGCATTATACAAAAGTCTGCAGAAGCCCCAATGCCACAGCCAAGGCCCATTCTCATGCTAAATGAGAGGTGGGAAAGCTCTTCTTTCTCCACAAAGAAGAATGTCATGTGCAGCCAGCCATCTTGGACAAATGCTACAAAGCAGAGGACACAGTCTTCAGGAGATGAATATGACGCCGAGTACAATCGGATGGAAGGACACGCCAGACTTGCTTCCCTACGCATGAATCAGGCGAGTACACACAATTTATCTGACGCCGCTGTGTGCATCAAAATTAATAATGTGGTAAATTGCTTAATATTGGCCAGGGGTTAGTCAACTGCCTTGCCCTCCCCACGCGCCCGAGTAAGCACCGGATCCTGTTAGCAGCCAGCAGCCTTGCGGCTGAGGTAAAACAGTTTTGCAGGGTTACTCTAGAAATCCAGGGCACAAAATACGAAGGGTTCAAATTACTAGAACTCCCTCACCTCTGTGCCCCGGTACTATTGGAGTTAGATTTTCAGTGCCAGTTAGAAAGCATTACAATAGTACACAATGGGCCTCACCCCCCACTATGCCTTACCAAGAAACAACACTGCAGCCTGTCTGTCCTCAACATAGAACCCCCTCCGTTGTTCACACACCTGACCCCAGAATGCACACCAATAGCCACAAAGAGCAGGAGGTACAGCCCGAGGGACAGAGCCTTCATTAGGACAGAGGTCCGCAGGCTACTACAGGAGGGCATCATAGAGCAGAGCACCAGCCCCTGGAGAGCGCAGGTGGTTGTAGTAGTCAGGAAAAAAACTGCATGCTGGTGGATAACAGCCAGACAATCACCAAATTTACACAACTAGATGCCTATCCCCTGCCACGCATAGCAGACACGGTCAACAACATTGCGCAGTATAAGGTGTTCTCCACCATAGACCTGAAGGCAGCATACCACCAACTGCCCATTAGAAACAGCGATCACATTTACACGGAATTTGAGGCAGGTGGCAGGCTGTATCAATTTCTGCGACTCCCCTTCGGTGTCACCAATGGAGTGTCCCTGTTTCAGAGAGAAATGGACCAAATAATAGATGAGTTCCAACTGAAAGCGGTGTTCCCCTACTTAGACAACGTGACAATCTGTGGCCACACTCAGGAGGAGTGCTTTTTCCAGGCAGCTGAGAAAAGGAACCTTACAACAGGGACAAATGTGTCTTGAACACCAGGAAGTTGCCAATCCTGGGCTACATTGTGCAGAACGGGGAAATGAGCCCAGACCCATTCCATATGCACCCTCTCCTAGACCTCCCAGTGCCACACACACTGAAAGCACTAAAAAGGTGTTTGGGACTGTTCGCTTACTACGTCCAATGGGTCCCCAACTACGCCAACAGGGCCCACCCACTTATAAAAGCCTCAGTTTTCCCACTGTACCCAGCAGCCACCAGAGCATTCAGGGACATTAGGGACCATATTGCTAAAGTTACCATGCGGTCCATAGATGAGTTGATCCCGTTTCAAGTAGAAATGGATGCATCCGATGTGGCTCTGGCAGCCACCCTAAACCAAGACGGACGACCAGTGGCCTTTTTCTCGCGAACCCTACAGGGGTCAGAGGTAAGACACTCAGCAGTAGCGAAGGAGGCCCTAACCATTGTGGAAGCAGTAAGGCACTGGCAACATTATCTGGCATGCAAACACTTCACCCTCGTCATGGACCAACGGTCTGTGGCTTTTATGTTCGATAACCAGAACAGGGGGAGAATTAAGAATGACAAAATCCTGCGCTGATGGATAGAATTGTCTACTTTTAACTACAACATTCTATACCGCCCCGGGAGACTCCACAAGCCCCCGGACGCGCTGTCCAGAGGCACTTGTGCCATCCTTAACCACACGTCCCAGTTGCAAAGCTTGCACAATGAGCTGGGCCACCAGCTGTTTCACTTCATTAAAACCCAAAACCTCCCATTCTCGGTAGAGGAAATGAGGTCAGTGCCCCATCTAAGCAGAATGCAAACCGCAATTTTACCAACCAGACAAAGCCACCCTGATAAAAGCTACCAATCGTTTTGAGCACCTCAGCCTCGATTTTGAAGGCCCGCTCCCATCCATTAATAGAAATGTCTATTTCCTAAACGTAATAGATGAATATTCCCGTTTCCCCTTCGCAAACCCGTGTTCTGATGGATCAGCAGCCACGGTTATAAAATGCCTCCAATGCACCTTCAGCATATTTGGGTACCCGAACTACATACACACAGACAGGGGAGCTGCATTCATGAGTGCAGAAGTACAGCAGTACCTGCACGAGAGAGGGATTGCTACCAACCACACTACAAGTTACAATCCCAGGGGAAATGGACAAGTCAAAAGGGAAAATGCCACTATCTGAAAAACGTTCCTCTTGTCCTTAAAACCAAAAGACCTGGCTGTTACTAGATGGCAAGAAGTGTTGCCAGAAGCCCTACACTCTATACGTTCTTTGTTGTGTACTGTCACTAACATGACCCCACATGACCGTATCTTTTCTTTCACAAGGAAAGCCACGACGGGCACAGTACTGCCTAAATGGATGATGACACTGGGACCTGTTCTCCTCCAGAAGCACTGCAGACCCCACAAAGCAGACCCGCTGGTGGATCAAGTGGAGTTGAGGCACGCGAACCCTCAGTAGGCCTACGTCACATTCCCAGATGGAAGAGAAGACACGGTGGCCACCAGGAATCTCGCGCTGGCTGAATGTGTGAACAACGCAGAGGAAACACAGATGTCTACGGATCAACAAGGAGCGCAGCAGCAGTCACTAGAACAGTCGTCCATCGAGTCACCCCAGAGGACTATATCACCCACCCTGGAAATCAGGACCCTGGCTACGCCCACCCCACAAAATATCACCACCCTAAATTTGATGGCAGGACCTAATCCCGTACAAGAGGATCCCCAGCCCACACGGCCACATGGCTATCTAGTACTTCCCACTCCCACACCTCCACCAAGAAAGACCGAAAGGCGGACCACACTCCCCACCCCTATACCACTACCAAGGAGGTCCAGAAGGCAACGGAAGCCACGAAAAATTTTGGACTTATGAACTTACAAACAAGGGAAGGAGGACGGGGGGGGGGGGGGGAGGGGGAATAACAATTTTTAAGGGGGGGGGTGAATGTGGTGATATGTAAATACACCACCAGGTCACCAGGGGTCATCCCGGTGACCTTGTATATAAAGCAGTCCAGAGCTACAGTCTAGCCTTCCAGGTTCATCTTGCAGAGAGACAAGACCTCTTAGTGTACATAGTAGTTTATTAAAGCTGTCTTATACTCGCACTGCTGGTGTGGTTATTGTCAGTACACACATAACTCCTGTCAAAGAGAGGAGGAAAACTTCTTCACAGGGGACATACTTTTAAGGGAACCAGGTCTGGCGGTATCCATGGAAAGACATGATTGACTGACCATTTCTCTCCATGTCCCTCCAGCTTCTTGATCGTTAGTCTCTTGTGTTGTATTTTTCTATGCTTTAAGAGACTTCACAAGGGAGCAGCAAAATGGAGACCACGGATGCTGGTGCCCTTTTCTACCAGCAGAAAATGATGTAATTTTAAATCTGAGAATGACTGATTTTTGTTAACCAAAGCCATGTAATGGGAGATTGGAAAAAGGTAGATGTATAGAGTTAGCACATAGATCAGGCATAATCTCAGTGAATGACAGACCAGGTCCACAAGGTTAATTGGCAACAATGAGTAAAACCAATTGTGCATAAACTGTGTCAGAAATAGGAGCACAGGAGCTAAATAAACGAACAGTATAAAATGGTAACTGCATTCCCCAAGGGGACAAACTAGTTGAGATATCAGTTCTGGGGCTTATGGTCTTTACTACCAGATAACAGAAGAGCGTGGATAGGATGTACATAGATTATTTAATGTGGACAAGTGCAACAACAGGAGATGGGGAGAGAATAATAAACTGCAACAGTTAAAAGATAAAAGCTGTGATCTCACAGGACATCCACAGGATGGATATATGAACATTAGTGCCCCAAATATGAAATAATGATGAGATGGAACTCAAAATGAGATGGGCAGCAAGGTTGGTGTAGCGATAGTGCAATGCCTTTACAGCGCCAGCAATCATGACTGAGGTTCGAATCCCATGCTCTCTGTAAGGAGTTTGTAAATTCTCCCTGTGTCTGTGTGGGTTTTCCCCGGGGGGAGCTCCAGTTTCCTCCCACTGTTCAAAACGTACTGGGTGCATGTAGGTTAATTGGGTGTAAAATGGGCGGCACAGACTCATGAGCCGAAATGGCCTGTTACTGTGCTATATGTCTAAAAAATAGGAGATTGAGAGTCTAGTGGCCTGATGCCAATGTTAAAGGTTCTGATCATTTACTTTGGTAGGAGGAGGGGCATTCCCCTGTCCACGTCAATGATGCTAAAGTGAAGTCAGTAGAGAGCTTCCAGTTCTTGGAAGTAAACATTTCCAGTGATATGACCTGGACCGGCCACGTCAATGCAATGGTCAAGAAAGCACACCTCCGCCTCTGCTTCGTCAGAAGGCTAAGCAAATTCGGGATGTCATCCATATCCCTTAAGAACCTTGAAAACATCTTAGCTGGATGCATCACAGTGTAGGATGGGAACTGCTTTGTCCAAGATCAGAAGAAGCTGCAGAAAATGGTGAATAAACATCCTTCCCCTTCTACACCTCCTGCGACCTAGATAAGGTATACTGAAGCCGACATACTGAAGGGCCCATCCCTTTCCAGACAGACTCTCTCCATCCTCCCACTGGGGAGAAGGTTCAAGACCATGAAATTGTCCATCAAAAATTTAAAAGAAAGTTTATTCCCCATAGACATCAGGCTCCTGAATGAACCTCACAGTGGTTTCATGCTGCTTTTATTGTCTACTACTTGATCTTTGCATTTTATCACAATAGTCTGGAATGTGCTCTTGCTCTTGTGTTCAATGGTATACATGTTAGAGTTAAAATTTGCTGGACTGCTCTCAAGAACGAACCAGGAATAATGTGACAATAATCATGAACTTGGTGCTCGGCAGAATGAGGTTGCAAAGAATTCAAACAAGAAAATTTTTGAATTCTTCTGGACCACTGAATACTATCTATCCTATGCCACATTTAAAGTAGGCATTGGGGAGGGTGTGAAAAAGATAGATTAAATCATTAACTGGGATTAGATAGCTAAGGTTTGAGTACAGGCTGAAACAACTGAGAATATCTGCATAAGAAATGGAAATACTAAAGACATGAATTTAAGATTATAAAGAGTATGAAGGAGTCAAACATCAGGATTCAATCACAGTCATAGACACTGAGACTAGCAGAAGCTCAAATTTCGAAAAGGGTAAAAAGAAATTTTGGATTTAACTACTTCAAGCAGAATTTAACGATTATCAAGTGCATGCTGATCATAGAACCATTATGATCTTATCCTGTGTGTCAAAGACCCAATATCTCAAGGATCTCCAAATAAAATGTCACTTGCTATTTCTGACATCAACCTAATGAATCCAGAGCACTACTGGATCTTGTACATCTCTCCACACCTGATTGCATCTCTTACCTGTCATCCCATTACCTTACCTCAACACCATACGTCACAATTGGCCCTCTCTGTTTCTCTGTTTCAGCATCAAGGTTCAAAAATGCACTCTTTATAACAGTCGGTGGGTCTTGGTGGAATAAATGGTTCAGCATGGACTGGGTGGGCTGAAGGGCCTCTGTCCTGCAGGGTTGTATGGACTAAGCGATTTATCAAATAAGAAATTATTACAGGACTCAATAAATCTCCAACTTTTACATTTTATTTCTGGTTTCCATCATCTGCAGTATTTTATTCCTGTCCAAGTAACCTGTCCAACCAAAGATCTAAAGTGAACTCTCCACTGACACTTGCTGAATTATTTCCAGGCTTGTTATCATCCTGACTGACAGAATGGGTTGTGAGTGAACAAGGGATAAATCTCCGTGTGGCAGATAGATCCGACCACAACAGCAGCAGATATGTCCACTGGGCAGCTCTTGCGGAGACAAAATCCCATTTTCAAGAATATTCACCCTGATTTAGTGTGGCCGTACAATTGCATTATATGGGATAGACTCAGAACAGGTCTGCTGGCTCAAAATACAGATGAGCAGTTGCAGCGAAAACACACACATCTACATCACAGTCCTCAAGCCCATGCCACTAATTACACCTAATTGACCTACAACCCGCGGTATGTTTTGAAGGGTGGGAGGAAACCGGACTACCCTGAGGAAACCTACAGACATGGATAGAACATGCAATCTTCACTCTACTATCCTGGTCGGGGATCAACCCCGGCTCAAGGACATGACAGAATCAACACTGAAGGGCCAGCCCTAATGAAACTGTAACTCTCAAAATGTGTGGTCATCAGAAATGGACAGAGCTAAGCAAACTTATGATCACTGAACCAGGCTGATGCTTGACAGATCTATCACTGAATAATGATGGAAAATTAGATAGCTGAAGGGAGGAAAAAGTGGCAAAGACATCTCTTTCCTCAACATGGTGGGGTCCAGCATGCAAGTACAAAGCATGATCAACCAGAGATGCCAAATGGTGGTTACCTCTGAGATCTCCATTATCACAGAACTAAGTCTCAGCCAATTTGATTCATTCCACATGGATATTAAGAACAGCTGAGAGTAATGGTACAATAAAATCCCAGCTGTAGTATTGAACTTTTGCGCTCCTGAACTAGGTGCAGCTCTAGCCACCCTATCCAGTACATTTACAATACTTGACTATGTGGAAAAATGCCATGTTCATAAAAAGCACAACAAATGCAGATACTCACTGCTCCACATCCACTCTGAATTGCCACCATAGAGATGGAAGGTGCCATTGACAGTCCTACTATGCAGCAATAAACTGCAAACTGGTGCCTAGAATGGGTTTAGCAGAACTACTCAGCTCCATACATCATAAGAGCTTTGATCTAAAGAGATACATTCTAAATGTGAGGTGACCTTATATAAAAATCTTTGGGAGGCTACAGCACATCACTCCAGTTCTTCAGAGCAATGTCATGACCACTGCTTGATCAATGGCCTTCCATGAGATCAGGAGTGGATATGTTTTCTGGCCATTGCACAAGGCTAAATTCCATTCGTAACTCCTCAGCCAATGAACTAGCCAATGGAGCAATCCCTAGGCAACGTTCAGACAGGGCAATAAGCAGAAATTAGCATTCATGCTACAAAAGGGCTAAGTAATGTCCAACTATAGAACACAATTAGTGTAGTGGTTACCACAATGCTGTAATAGTGCCAGTGACCAGGGTCCTGTAAGGAAATTGCATGTCCTATCCATGCTGTCTGTAAGGAGATTGCATGTTCTATCCATGCTGTCTGTAAGGAGATTGCATGTTCTATCCATGCTGTCTGTAAGGAGATTGCATGTTCTATCCATGCTGTCTGTAAGGAGATTGCATGTTCTATCTATGCTGTCTGTAAGGAAATTGCATGTCCTATCCATGCTGTCTGTAAGGAGATTGCATGTTCTATCCATGCTGTCTGTAAGGAGATTGCATGTTCTATCTATGCTGTCTGTAAGGAGATTGCATGTTCTATCCATGCTGTCTGTAAGGAGATTGCATGTTCTATCTATGCTGTCTGTAAGGAGATTGCATGTTCTATCTATGCTGTCTGTAAGGAGATTGCATGTTCTATCCATGCTGTCTGTAAGGAGATTGCATGTTCTATCCATGCTGTCTGTAAGGAGATTGCATGTTCTATCCATGCTGTCTGTAAGGAGATTGCATGTTCTATCTATGCTGTCTGTAAGGAGATTGCATGTTCTATCTATGCTGTCTGTAAGGAGATTGCCTGTTCTATCCATGTCTGTAGGTTTCCTCAGGGTAGTCCGGTTTCCTCCCACCCTTCAAGAATATTCACCCTGATTTAGTAGGTCAATTAGGTGTAATTAGTGGCATGGGCTTGAGGGTCAAAATGGTTTGTTACCGTGCTGCATGTCCAAACTTTAAAACAGACACCAGTCATTCAATGACATTGCCATGAGTGAGTACTCCAACATCAACATTTTAGGGTCATAATTAACCAAAGCAACAAAAACCCTCAACGCCAGGGAAAAGGGGTTGATCAGAATGTAGGGAGAATAAAATGGGTGAGGGTAGGATTAGTGTAAAAATGGATTGTTTGGTAGTCCATACAGACTTTATGTGCTATTTACGTGCTGTGGCTATCAAAGATTTTACGACCATCCAAGAAAAAGCAGCCTGCAATGACTATCATTCATTCCTCCCACTGTAAAATCCACTGCAGTTACTTACCCAGATGACTCCGACAGCATCACCCAAATTGGTTACCTCCACCCACCAAAAAGAACAATGGCAGAGATTGCCTGGGAACTTTATTTTTCTGTTTAACACCATAGCCTGCACCTTCGTGTTATGTAACCCTAACCTGTCTGGTCAGCAAATAACTGGAGTAAAATAATTCCCTGGCACAGGATCTCTCTCTCTCACCTTATCTGCTTCACAAATGGGGTTCACGGCCAGCTTTGGTGATGCTGCCATTTTCACGGAATTTGCAAACGACTGGCCCAAAACTGCTTCCAGACCTGTAATACAAATGTGACACAGTTCACAAAACCTAATGTTTACTATTTTTCAAGCACAAATCAAGAGGCAACCTTTGTTATACAGATGCTGAGTGCGAGTGTCCTCTCATATGCTTTAGCAAATGAACTGATAGTAATTTGAAGCTTGGCCCCTTAACACAAGTGCCATCCGTCTGCTGCACCTGAACAACTGGGAATGTGGTATCTCTGTTTCTGGGCTGTAAGTGATGCAAGTTAACAATTACCCATTGTGGAAAGCTGTTTAAGGTCTAATAGGAAAGCATATGGTCGTGATAACTAAAATGGACCAAACTGGCAAGGACACTCATGCTGGAAAACTGAGTCTGAAAGTGATATTTTCTGGTGCGGTCCCAATGGGTGGTGGTAGAAAATAATCTGTTAACAGTAGAGCTGAATGATGGTAAGGAGATCCTCAGCTCTACTCCTGAACATGGAAAATGGCAGCAGAGAAATGGGATTGAATCAATCAATGATCCCCAGATATTCCAGTCTATGAAAATATAATCAACCAGTTGGCATTTTTAGTGATATTCTCTGAGTAATTACATAGTTTTGCCCCAAACTACTTTTTTTTAAACCAAAATTGTGATCAGAATAACACCATTTAACTGCTATAGCAGCCTGATGAAGTCCTTTGAATGTTAGAGATAACAAGTTAGTCTGCTCACAGAAGAATACTTCTCGCAGTGACAGATAAAATTAAACTATTTCCAACTCAAAGTAGCTCCATCATACAAAAAAAAGTTTACAGTTCACCTTGATCTCAGATAGGCAGTACCAAAAGTTTCTGTACAAGAAACTACAGTGTACAGAATGAGTTCCTAAAACCCTCACCCATGGAAAAAAAGATTTGTTTAATCTGTCCTTTCTACTCAGACCAATATACAGGATGGGCTTCATGACTTTCATATTGTAATTATCCTATTGCTTTCTGAATTAACTGACATTAATAGGAAATTAATTAATCAATCAAGGCTTTCCAATGTGACCATGGGGCTGTTCTGATCATCAGCTCATCTCCACCTACCTGCCTTTCTCCTACATCACAATTCCCCTACTATATCAAAATCTATCCAACCTTGTCTTAGATTTATTTACTGAGGTCACCTCCACTGCTTCATTGGGCAGTGGATTTCACACATTCACCATCCTCTGGGAAAAGCAGTTCCTCCTCATCTCTGAACTAAATTTACTGCCCTGAGTCTTGAGGCTATGTCCCCCGGTTCTGCTCTCCCCCACCAATGAAAAATAACTTACCTATCTCTGTCTGATCTATGTCTTTCATAATTTTATGTTTCTATAAGATCCCCTCTCATTCTTCTAAATTCGATCGAGTGTAGTTCCAGACGACTCAATCTCTCCTCGAAGGCCAGCCCCTTCATCCATGGAATCAACCTGATGAACCTCTTCTGCACTGCCTCCAAACTCAGTACATCCCTCCTCAAGAGACCAGAGCTGCATTCACTGCTCCAGATGTAGCCTCACCAGTACATTGTACAATTGCAGCATAACTTCTCTGCTCCCAAATTCAATCCCTCTTGCAATGGCCAACATTTCATTTGCCTTCTTGATAGCCTGCTGCACCTGCAAACCCACCTTTTGTGATTCATGCACAAGCCCTCCCAAGTCCTTCTGTACAGCAGCATGCTGCTGCAATTGCTTGCCATTTAAATAATATTCTGATCTTTTATTCTTCCTTCCAAAGTGCATAACCTCACATTTGCCAACATTGTACTCCATCTGCCAGACCCTTGCCCACTCACTTAACCTATCTATATCTCTCTGCAGACTCTCCCTATCTTCTGCACAATTTGCTTTTCCACTCAATTTAGTGTCATCAGCAAATTTAGAAACACTGCACTCTGTCCCCTCTTCCAGATCGTTTATGTATAATGTGAACAGTTGTGGGCCCAGCATCAATCCCCACGGCACCCCGGTCACCAACCAGAAAAACACCATTACACCCCACTCTCTGCTTTCATTGATTAACCAATCATCTATCCATGCTAATACATCACCCCCAATTCCACGCATTCATATCTTATGGATAAGTCTTTAATGCAACACCTTATTGACTGCCTTCTGAAAATCCAGGTAAACAATGCCCACCTGTTCCTCTTTATCTACAGTTCTCATTATACCCTCATAGAACTCCAGTAAATTTGTCAAACAGGATCAGTTTTTGCAGAATCCATGCTGCATCTGCCTGATGGATCCATTTCCCTCCATATACCTTGCTATTCCTTCTTTAATGATAGCGTCTAGCATTTTCCCAACTACAGATATTAAACAAGCTGGCCTATAGTTCCCTGCTTTTTGGCTGTATTCAGTTTTTCACTGTCTCCCAATCCACTGGGATATGCCCAGAGTCCAGAGAATTTTGGTAAATTATCACCAAAGTCTCAACTATAACCTGCCATTTCTTTCAGTACCCTGGGATGCATTCCATCAGGACCAGGGGATTTATCTATCTTTAGACACCAACGTTTTTGAGTACGACCTCTTTAGTGATAGCTATTACATCCAGGCCCTCATCTCCCATCCCATCTGTTCTTGGCATGTTTGACATGTCCTCCACCTTGAATATCGACATTAAATAGTCATTCAAAGCCTCAGCCATTTCATCATTATCCAATATCAATTTTCCTTTCTCATCTTCCAAGGGTCCAACCTTCACCGTAGCTAGCCTATTGCGCTTTATATAATTATAAAAAACTTCTGGTTTGTTCTAATCTTTTTTCATAGCCAACCTTCCCTTTCTTTATTACTTATTTTGTGGGTTTTTTCTTAAAGGTTTCCCAATCTTCTGGTTTCCCACTGTTCTTGGTGACCGAATTATCCAAGGTTGGCTGCCCTCACCCTTACTGTCCTTGCTTTTAACTGGAATATATTTTGCTTAAAAAACTATTTGAAAGTGCTCCACTGTCCCTCAACTGTCCCTCCTATAGCCTGCATTCCCAGTCCACCCTGGCCAACTCCTCCATCATCCCCACTTGTTTTAGACCAAATTATTGTACCCTCCATTTGTATGATAAACTCATACTGTGATCACTCTTTCCAAGAGGATCCCTAACTACAAGATAGCTCATTTTATCTGTCTCATTGCACAGTACCAGATCCAAGATAGCATGTTTCCTTGTAGGTTCAGTAACATGCCGTTCAAGAAAGCCATCACTTATGCATTCTGTGAAGTCCTCCTCAAGGTTGCCTCAACCAACCTGATTCACCCAATCTATATTCATGTTAAAGTCTCCCCCGATAATTGTTGATCCATCCTAACATGCCTCCAATATTTCTTGGTTTTTTTGCCTGTGCCACTGTAATGTTATCATTGGGTTGCCTATACACAACACCCATTAGTGATTTTTTTCCCCTTTATTGTTCCTAATCTCAACCCAAATGGACTCAATATTTTGCTCCTTAGATCTTGCATCATCTCTCACTATTGCCCTGATTTCATCCTTGACTAAGAGCACTACCTCACCTCCCTTACCTGTCCGTCCTTCCTTCTTACCTTGGATATTTAATTCCCAATCCTCTCCCCTCTGCCACCACATTTCTGTAATGGCCACTAAATCATACCCCAGTACTGATTTATGCCATAAGCTCACTGACATTGTTTCGAATACTACGGGCATTGTGGTTTTAAAATCCAGTAATCTTTGCCTCTTTTGCACGACTATTATCCCCTCTTACTTTTCTCTTTTTTAAACTTCTGCTTTTATTTTTTTCTATCCTCTTCTCTTTTACTTCATCCAACCCTCTCCAATCTGTTGAATCCACCCCCCCCCCTTACTATTTAGTTTAAAGCCCTGTCCACAGTCCAAGTTTATGCAAATCGCCAGGATCCAGGTCCCATCATGGTTCAGATGGAGTCCGTCCCTTCTATCACTTGGAAATTCATAGGACAACTCTTAAATTTAACAAGCATGTAAAGCCTTCAAAAAACATCAGTTGATCATGTGAAATACTGCATAACTGGAGGAAAAACCCAACACCCAACCCTCACCCACCAATTTTCCCCTGCAACCGCTGCAACCATGTCTGCCTGTCCCGCATCGGACTTGTCAGCCACCAACGAGCCTGCAGCTGACATGGACATTACCCCTCCATAAATCTTCGTCCGCGAAGCCAAGTCAAAGAAGAAGAAAGAAGAACTGAAGAAATAGAAGCAAAAATAGACCATTCAGTCCCCTGTTCCTGCCTCACCAGTCAACAAGATCATGGCCTAAATCAGCATTGATTACCTCAATATCTAAAAACCTACTGAAGCGTCTCAGAGAAATCTGACCAATTGAGTGAAACAAAAAGAGAAAGAAATATTAATTGGTCCAGATGAAGTTGGAAGGAAAGAGGTTTTTGCGACATATACCCATTAACCTTATGGTCTATTCTATGAAATTGTTACTGCATTGAGCAAAATATAGTTGAACAATGTACGATATATTGAACATTTATACTTTAATGAAATTAAAAGTGAAAGAAACGTGCTTATGTTATAATTTTAAATGTTTCATCTAACTGAAATAAATCCTAAATATGTTATTATTTTACAGAGCTTAACCAATTTTCTTGAGCTCATGCTTAGATTCTACGTACCATGTTTTGCTCTGTAAGCACATCCCAGGCAAGCTGAATTGGCTGTGTCTATGGTGTACACTGGGGCATTGAACACATCTGCCAAAACCTGCAGAAAAACCAACAAACAGGTGGTGACTACGTATCCTCTGTTATTCTGTTCAATGGAGCAATCCTGCAGAAGGTACTGGCGCCACACACGATCACACCTGAGACCTTGGCTGCATAGGGCAAGAGGTGTTTTGTGAAGTGGAATGGAATTAGACGATCCTTTGAGGAATGAATCATAAGAACTTCAGGGAAAAAACACACATGCACAGGTTTTGTATCATTCAAATAATTAATCAGAGCAGAAAACATGTTTGCTTTAATTGTGTAGGAAAACACTACCCATAAATATATGGTGCCAACAGTGAAATCAGTGAGAGGGAAGGGAAATTATTGCAGAGCTCTGAAACGTGGAGACATCTGGCTGTTCTACTGCAAAAGGCACGTATGTAGATCGAGAAAGTAATTATAATAACTAACACAGGGTCATTATTCATTGCTCAAGGCACTGAATGCAAAAGTAAATGATTTATGATTAAAATCTGTGGAGTATTGATAAGACTTCATCTGGAGCACAGGTACTCCTCGACTTACGACCTATGTGTCTTAAGTCCATCTGAACATATGACTGAAATTTTTTTTTAAATAAAAAATATAAAATTTACACAGGTTATGTTGTATTTGACAAACTATAACAGGGATACAGGGCATGTAAGAGCCTTGTTAATCAGTGTCCTGGGGTCCATAGGCTGGGGACAGCCATCTTGATTCCTGTGCGCATATGCGAGACTTCGGTTGACGCATGCGCAGTGGGTTCATGTATTGGAGTTTGATTGGTGCATGCGCGAGAGTTAAGGGCACAAATTCAATATCGTTAAGGCAAAATAAAGGTTTGATTAAAAAGTTTGTTTTAAGACTATGGTACTCCAGGCACGTGGGCAAAATTCTGACTTGTGTCCATTCTGAGATACAACTGATCCTTTGGTCCTAATTACAGTCATATGTTGGGGAGTACCTGTATTGGTCTCTTGACCAAAGGAAGGATGTTAGTACTTTGGAAGCTGTTCAGAGACTGTTTGCCAGACTGATACTTGAAATGAATGGTTGGACAGGCTATACTATAGACTTGCATTCCCTGGAACTGAGAAGAGTGAAAGTTGACTTCTCCAAAACATATAAAATCCAGAGGGGGCTTGGGAGCATAAAAGGCAAAGGTTCCATTATTGTCACATTTAGAATGTAACATACATGAAATTCTTTAACTTTGTCTACTGTAAGGAAGACAGAGAGTTGCCACTTTGTCCAGCCCCCCTCACAGAATTGAGGCCCCAGTGAGGAACAAACTCAACCCCTGGTTTACAAGACCAGTGTTCTAACCACTGAGCTATTACAGCCTCTAGTTTATTGTCATATGCATAAGTACAATGTACAAATGCACTGAAATTCTTTCTTGTTCTTGTGGAGCTAAGGAAGACCACTTAAAAAATAAGACATTTAAGACAGAAATGAAACAAATCTTTTTTTTTCCATGGGGTACAGGTTTTAGGAACTCTCCTCTTCATACCACAGTGAAGGGAAAGTTTGAACATTTTTAAGGCCAATGGGTGGCCGATAAGAAAGGAGATGAAAAGTTAATGCAGTAGGCAGAAACACAGAGTTGAAGTGACATTCAGAGCAGTCACAATTTCATTAAATGATGAATTTGCATTTCACTGTAATAAGTAAATTATTCTCAGTTTATCTATGGGAAGAGAGTAAGGAAAATTAATGGAGTATTGAGGAAAATAGTTTAGAATGAGAAACAATGCAATGGGTTTCCAAGCAAAGTTACAAGCATGGGAGAGCATGTAAAATATCTTAAAGTGTGCTGAATAATGGAGCAAAATTATGGCCTGTAGAATTATTAGGAGCCAAAAGGGGAAGTGCCAGATGCTACTGGAGTCCAGACATAAACTTCTGGACTGGCAGCCAGAGTTTCCATTCTTCAGTTCTTCAATGGTACACAGCCACAATGCTACTCAATATTGGTAGCCATGTTGTCAACAAACCAGAGTTCGAAGATTTAGCATTTACTCCGTGTGTTTTCTCAAATACTACTGTTTTTATGAACAAAGCATTAAAAAAGACTTGAGCACCAAGTTGATTTTATTTTTGACTGCATGCCAATCAAGCATGTTGCAGTGTTTTCTGATGTTTTAGATGCTTTGCCATACAAGTTCTTGCTTATCTTCTGTTTTGGAAGTTTGGAATCTTTATCTGAAGATGCAACTACTAAATATCATGATACCAATAAAAATAATTTAAACCCATGTCAACTGATTCTAGAGAGAAGGATGATACTTGAGCAAACTTGATTCTCTGAGAAGGTGATAGACATAGCATATGAAATTCATCTGGAAAGTCTTTGGCAAGAGAATGGAATTAGAGCAGAGGACAGCAAATTACTTTTTGATGGACAAGGTTTCCATTAGGTAGGCAACTTAATTTTATTCCATTTTGTAAATGTTTTCTGTCCACTGTATGCACTAAAAATTTGAAGGAATAGCATTTGTAAAATAAGGCAGAGTAAATAATTCTGAGGACAGAAATGAGTCGAAACAACATTCTCCTCAGAGAATCGACTTTGGGCACATAGTGTTGTTAAGAAAGTTTTTGGTGTGTTGGCCTTCCTTGAACATAATTGAGTGCAAGAGCCATGAGGTAATGTTGCAGCTAGAAAAGACCTTAGTAAGACCCTACTTGGAATATTGTATTCAGTTCTGGTCACCTCACTCCAGGAAGGATACTAATGAGGATGCGGAGGAGATTTACAAGGATTCTACCTGGACATGCCTTATGAAGGTAGTCTTTTAAAAATATTTCATTTAAGTTTTAAGAAAATACAAACTATGAGACTCAACTAATATAACAATAATACATTGAATATAGTCATAGAAAATATTCATAAGGTCTTAAAAAAGGAGAGTCCCTCTTCTCCCAGAGCCCCCTCCCCAGATTCGAAACAACAGGGAATAAGGGGATATAAAAAGAAAGTAGAAAAAAGGGCAACAGGAATAAGGTTCAACATTTCAGAGTCAAATGATTTTAAAAGTATTACATTTCTAATAGGAGTTACTAGTTTTCAAATATCAAAATACAATATGGGCATTTAAGTAATCTAAATATGGTTGCCAAATTTCAATGAACATACTCTATCTATTCCGAAGATTATGTACTCTTCTCAAGAATACAACTTTGCACCTCCATGTTCCAACGATCAATGTGAAGTAGGGAATCGGATTTCCATGTTACCACTAGACATTTCCTGGCCTTCAGAGGCCCTTTGTAAGGCACTGCGGGGGGGGTAACTGGTTTGCCCCGTCTTACAAAGACAAAGTCCGCGGCTTTGAATTCTTGTGGGACCTGGCTGGTTGGTGTCCCGAGGGTGGTGCTAGGAGGAGGATGTGGGTAGGCGGTGAGGTTCTTCAGTTGCTGTAGGACGTCCAGGGCATTCGGTGGTGGTTCTGTGGAGCTGAAATGGACGCCGCCTGGGATCGAGAGTGGTGGGTCATTTCCACCGGTGAGGTGGGGAGGCCCTCTTTAGGCGCTGTGCGGATGCCCAGCAGGACCCATGGGAGTTCATCCATCCAGCTGGCTCCATGCAGCCGAGATTTGAGGGCTGCTTTTAGATGGCAGTGAAAGTGTTCTACCTGCCCATTGGATTGGGGGTGGTAGGTGGTTGTGTGGTGTAGATGGCTGCCACAGAATTTGGCTATGGTTGCCCAGAGGGAAGAGATAAACTGGGCTCCCTGGTCTGAAGTTATGTGGGAAGGGACTGTAATGGAGGATTAAAACCATGTACTCAGATGCTTTTTGCTTATGTGGAACTGACGACACTGGGTCCACACGCAGGTCACCTTACTTTCAGAACTAGCAGATGTAATTAAACTCAGCCATGGGGACTTATCTGAAGATACACTTTGAAATGGAATTCCACCGTGAGGCCCAGGGAAAGCAGTTGTCAAATACGACACTCTGAAATTGACGTATTGGTCACAACCTGTCTTGCTCAAGAAGTTTTAATGAGTCCTTGTATCTACGAGATAAACCAGGATATCATAGCATCCTGCTCCATAATAATTAATCTTCTAAATTGTAGAATAGTATGCTCAGCTTTGATTTTGACTGACAAATGTTAGAGGGAGTGGGTGCATGATTAATTGTTTTTGGGGTATAAAAGTCTGTGGTCCTGCTGCTGAAGTTTAGACTCTCCGAGGGGTGGGAACACCCCTTGTCAAGAAGGAAGAACAGCCAGAGTCCGAGCAACGTCCCGGTCGGGGGAGGTGGAGAAGCTGCTACCAGCGCCCTGACAACCTACTACAAGTGTGCAGTTGTTGCCTCGCTTCGGCAGTTGGGACCAGTCCAAGCGTTGATAAGTATAGTTGGGAAGGGCTTGCATATTGTAGTGTGAAATCAGCTTTTGAATTAGTAATAAACATTTGTATAAACTGAACTGCTCTGGGTGTGTGTGTCTATTTTCTTTCGGTAGCTAAAACACTGTGACCAATCTAAAATGAACAAAATGAGAGGTATAAGTTTACCCAAGACAATTGGCGCTGCGAGCAGGATTGGTCTCAAGATGTTTCGCCGAAAGAAAGAGGTGAGCCCTGAGCAGTTCTTGATTCCTGGATGGACTTCCAAAGACGATGGGTTTGGCATGTTGGCCAATACCCTGTCTTTGTTGGGACCACCCATTAGTTGGGATGAGAAGTTAGACTCATCAAGTGCACCTCTGGGAGAGCGGGTTGCCACTCTCCTTCGAGAAAGTAAATTTCCTGATAAAAAGGGAATGCTGACGAATGGTTTTTGGTTGCTGGCCACAGCATTACGCCACTCCGTTCAGCGTGAAGCAGAATTAATTCAAAGAGAAGTAGAATCTCAGTGCAAAAGAAAGCAATTAGAGGAGGAGCTAGAAGTCCTGCGACAATGCTGTTCCATGATGAGCGAGATTGTTCGTACCAGTCAGGACAGAGCCAAAGAATGGGAAGATAAGCATGTCCAAATGATTTGCCGTAATATTAAACTCCGGCAGCAGCTCTGTGCAGATAAGGAAAGGCATGGAGTAGAACCCGATCCATATCGTATTCATGCCATGATAAGGAATGGTGATGATCCTGATGTAATTGAGGATTGGGATGGGAATATCTGGAATGACAATGGTAATAATGCAGATACTCCTCAGCATGTGTCTAACATACTACCCTCTCCATCTGCTGTTCATGCCCGCCCTATAAGGCAGCAGATTTCCCAAACAGACAGAAGGGGGGATGATGTAAGGGTAGAGATGGAAGGGATAGATACCCCGGTTTCCCATGTGGACCCAGGGGAAAATACCCAAACCCCTGCTTATGCTCTATGGCCTACTCCCTCTGTTGGATGGCCTCCACCTCCTCCCCTAGACTGGGTGGAGGACCCTGTGAGCCAAAGTGGGAACAGGGGTCGGAAGGAGTCAATGATCCGTGATTTCTCTGTAAAAGAGCTGGCTGCCATTGGAGATCGATTTAGGCAAAAAGCAGGGGAACATCATCCCCAGCTGCTGGGTCCTCCCGGCCCAGCTGTGCCTTCTGCTCCCACTGCTGCTTCTATCGAGTCAGCTTCTCCTGCCCAAGTCACCCGTGATGAGGTACAACAATGGGTTAAACAGGCTCTTAAGGATAACAATAGCATGTGGTCCTGGAAACCCCCGAACCCTTCTGAAGCCTGAAGGTGTGGGCAGGATTCCCGTGTCTATTCCATCGAGACACGGCGCACACACGGGGATCCGCGGCCCTACATACCATTTGATTTATCGTTATGATGTTCCAGAGGAGATTCACTCTGATAATGGCTCGCACTTCTCCGGGAAAGCAATCTGTGATTGGGCAAATGACAACGGTATTTTATGGGTCCACCATATTCCTTATTACCCGCAGGCTGCCGGGTTAGTTGAACAAATGAACGGCTTACTGAAGGAACAAATTCATTTGTTAACATCACTGGGGACCCAGAGGGGATGGTGCCATGTGCTGCAGCAGGCAGTCGACAATTTGAATCATCGCCCTTTAAAAGGAGGTACACCTTTCCACCGACTTCTTCACGCTCCTGAATTACAGCCTATTCCAGAGGAATAACAGTCAATGCCCCCCATCCCCGAACTAGAGAATGTTGGACAAAAGGTATGGGTGGCACCACCAGGTAGTGGCCCTCCTGTAAAAGGGGAAATAGTGACACCTGCCCAGGGTAACACTCGGTGGGTAGCTATTGAGGGACAGGATGATTTAGTCTGTTTAAACACTGAACGCTTATGGTATCGTGAGTGACATGTGTCAGGCTTCTTTGTTCCAGGTTCTCCATTTTACACTCCTGGTGATCTGGCTTAACAGCTGCTTTGATGCCAGCAATTGGATTTGTAATGTCGAGGACGTTCCAAGGGAGTTCCCAGTGGGAAACACGATCCGATGCATTACACCAAGGAAGTCCTCGGTCACCAGCCTCAAGTGCAGCTTATATAAATATGTTATTGTTCAGCATGTTTCAAAATCTGTTCGTGAGCTCCAGTATCTGGGTATTGTGGCCAACAAGGATAATTTGAGCCTAACTGCTACATTTGGGGGAGTGGGCCACACTATCCTCCGTTGGTTGCTCGCGTCATTGCTTATCTTTGTAATTGTTGTTTTGATTTCTCTTTTTTCGCTCCCTCTGTACTCAAATACTGGTTAGGCCTCGCAAATGACAGATTGTGACCAAGGGGTGGAATGTAATGGAGGATTAAAACCATGTACTCAGATGCTTTTTGCTTATGTGGAACTGACGACACTGGGTCCACACGCAGGTCACCTTACTTTCAGAACTAGCAGATGTAATTAAACTCAGCCATGGGGACTTATCTGAAGATACACTTTGAAATGGAATTCCACCGTGAGGCCCAGGGAAAGCAGTTGTCAAATACGACACTCTGAAATTGACGTATTGGTCACAACCTGTCTTGCTCAAGAAGTTTTAATGAGTCCTTGTATCTACGAGATAAACCAGGATATCATAGCATCCTGCTCCATAATAATTAATCTTCTAAATTGTAGAATAGTATGCTCAGCTTTGATTTTGACTGACAAATGTTAGAGGGAGTGGGTGCATGATTAATTGTTTTTGGGGTATAAAAGTCTGTGGTCCTGCTGCTGAAGTTTAGACTCTCCGAGGGGTGGGAACACCCCTTGTCAAGAAGGAAGAACAGCCAGAGTCCGAGCAACGTCCCGGTCGGGGGAGGTGGAGAAGCTGCTACCAGCGCCCTGACAACCTACTACAAGTGTGCAGTTGTTGCCTCGCTTCGGCAGTTGGGACCAGTCCAAGCGTTGATAAGTATAGTTGGGAAGGGCTTGCATATTGTAGTGTGAAATCAGCTTTTGAATTAGTAATAAACATTTGTATAAACTGAACTGCTCTGGGTGTGTGTGTCTATTTTCTTTCGGTAGCTAAAACACTGTGACCAATCTAAAATGAACAAAATGAGAGGTATAAGTTTACCCAAGACAGGGACACCAAAACGGGTGACCCACTATGAGGTAAAAGCTCTCACACAGGTCTCCATGTCACAGGCCAACGTGTAAAGTGGTTAACCACAGTGAAAAGCTACCTCAACCCCTGGCTGATCGGTAGGGGCCCTACAATATCCACGTACGCGTGGTTGAACCTGTCTGCTGCGGGTGGGAAACGTTGCACTGGGCCATTAGTGTGCTGATGGACCTTCGCTCGCTGGCATTGTACACAGGTTTTTGCCCAAAGTGAAACCACGCCGAAGCCTGTGCCATACGAACCTGTCCGAAATGAGGTGGACTGTTGACCAGATGGAAGGATGAGAGAGTCCATGCACTTGATTGAATACCTGCTGTCTCCAGGTCGCGGGCAGGATTGGCCTGGGGTGGCCTGTAGACATATTGGGCCTTCTGGGTCTGGCACAAACTCCTCAATTTGTAGGCTAGTGATAGTGGTGTGGTATGCCTGTGTATCGGCATCTTCAGCCTGATGAGCTGAGCTGTGTCGATGCTACCCATCACCTCGGAGATCGTTGGCCTGGACAGTGCATCTGCTACCACATTGGACTTGCCCGCTATGTGGCAGATGTCCGGTGTAAATTCGGAGATGTACAAAAGGTGCCATTGTTGCTTCGCCAACCAGGGGTCTGAGACTTCACCCAGTGCCTGCACCAGCAGCTTATAGTCCGTATAGGCCGTGAACACTCAGCCTTCAAGGATGTACCAGAAGTGGCGTATGCCCAGGTACATTGCCAGCAGTTCGCAATCAAAAGATTGGGTGATCAGAGGTGTTTGCTGAAGAGAGTGCCCGCCACTGGTGATCCACCCACTTTTGCAGCTCTGTGCCACTGCCCGGTCTGAGGCATCTGCCATTAACGACAGGGGTAAATCTAGATTCGGGTGTGCCAGGAACGTGGCAATGCTGTTTTGGTCTCCTCGAATGCCTGGAGTGCCTCTGCAGACCAGCTGGGGTCCTTGATACCTGCATTAAAGAGGTTGAAGAGAAGCCACATGGTGGCTGCTGCTCCTGGGAGGAAGCGATGATTGAAATTCACCATCCCAAGGAATTCCTACAGGCTTTTGAGGGTTTTGGGCCTGGGAGAGTTCCAAATGGCCTTGACCTTGTCAGGCAAAAGTGTTGCTCCTCCGTTGGAGATGCAGTGCTTGGAGGGGTTGATGGTTAGCTGGAAAGTCTGCAGCCGGGCAAATAGGCATTTTAAATGTCCTTCCTGGGTCCTGGCGTATGGACTGCCAATGAGGAAATCCCCTCCAGATCTCTTGCCACTATATCCATGAGGCGCTGGAATGTTTTGGCTACATTTTTCAGCCCAAATGGCATTCTCAGGAACTTGAAGAGGCCAAACGGGGTGATTATGGCCGTCTTCTGGATGTTGCCCTGGGATCTGGTGGTAGCACTTCACCAGGTCAACTTTGGAAAAAATCTGGGGACCTTGGAGTCGTGCGGCAAAGTCCTGTATGTGCTGGATGGGGTATCTGTCCAGTACCATTGCATCATTGAGCCTGAAGGAGTCTCCACAGGGACGCCAGCCACCAGAGTTCTTTCGGACCACATGTAGTGATGAAGCCCTCGGGCTGTTGGAAAGGCGGATGATTCCCAATTCCTCCATTGTGGCAAACTTGGCCTTGGCTTGGAGGAGCTCATCTTGGGGTAGTCGCCGCACCCACACGTACACGGGTGGTCCGGTGGTGATGCTGGTTCTGCATCGTGGATGTTGTGGGCCAGTAGATCGAAGACGTTGGTGAGCAGTGCGGTGTACTCGCATTGTTTGAGAGCATGGACTCCTAAAGGCCAGAAAGTGCATTGGCATAGTGTGAGGGGGAAAGCCTGGAAGGTGGTGGCATTAACCAGCCAGCATTGGTTGAGGTCGACCAGGAGTTCGATCGCCCGGAAGAAATCTACTCCTAGAAGGGCCTGGCCTACAGAGGCAATGGTACAGTCCCATCTGAAAACGGCATTCCCGGTATGAATGGTCAAGCAACGTGTCCCATAGGTGGGGATGGTTGAACCGTTGGCAGCTAGGGGTAGGCCTCTGGCATAGTTCTTCCTCTCAAAGAAAATGGGTGGAACTAGGCTGATTTCAGCACTAGTGTCTCTCAGGAATTGCCACTGGGTCTTCCGGTCGCAAAGGTAAAACAGGCCTTTTCTGGTGCCAACCACCAAGGCAACTAACAGCGGCCAGCTTGCTTGTTTCCCTGAATTGGACTGGGTTTGCTGCCTGAAAAGGTGCAGGGCGGTATGTACCACCAGGCACTGCATCCCCACCGACAGCAGTACCCTGCTGTTTTGTCGCTGTGGTCACCTCATTGTAGCTGGATTGCCGCGATGGCTGCCATGGGGGTGCACGAAGTGGCCGAAGTTTGTCCTGTTGCTCCCACTGCGCAAATGGGCTGCAAGTGGATGGAGTCAGGTTGCAGAGTGCGAAAGAGCCAGTCTGCTTCTCTCGCACATGGTGTGGTTCAGCAAAGTCCATGTTGGAGATGGAGGTGGCAGCATGGACCAGCAACTTGGAAAGGAACAGGGCCTCAAACAGGAAGCATTTTGTGTGTCCGTCTGCAAGGGCCACTAGTTCCTGCATCAGTTCTGAGAGGTTGCAATCACCTAGGCCCTGCGTGTTAAGCATGTGAATGATCCGTTCGTGCCGGCTAAGTTCAAATGACTCGAGCAAAACCTGCTTAAACATTGTGTACTTGCCGTCCACATGTGGGTTGTTGATAAACGGAGCGACTTTTGCTGCTGTAGCGAGATCCAGGGTGCTGACCACATGCCAGAACTTCATGTCCTCAGCTGTTATTCCTCACAGAGCAAACTGTGATTCTGCAAGTTCATGGCGTGGCTGGTTTGCCCAGAATGGCAGCAAGTGGACGCTTAAGGCGTAATTCACCTTACTGTGTGTTGTGGGTTCTAAAAACATTAGAACCTGTTCGGGGTCACCACTGTAACTCTGCTAAAGGCAGAGCAGCTGAAATAAATGCTGCCTGCACCAAGCAAGTAAACCAGTAACTGCCATTTATTCAAACCACGCACATTCCCTTTGAAGGGAGGTGACAGGTTCATGGGAGTGATGTCATAATGGTGCTGTGTGGTCTGGCCGTTCCCCTGGCAACATGCTCCTGCAGCCTGGAACTTCTGCGCAGTGGGGGAAAAGCCTCTGTGCCCTGCTGCACTGGCTATTCACTACGGTGATTCGGCCCATCATGTCCCGGCCTGCTACAATATACCTTTTTTTAGAAAAAAAACTTTAATAATACAAAAAAAAGAAGAAAATAGTAAAGGAGAAAAACTCAACCCCCTGACCTGACCACATTGCTAGATGCTGTATATGATTAGTATTAAAAGAAAAACAAAGGTAGAAAAAAAAATTAATATAGTAAATGTGGAAAAGGTACAAGTCACATAATTTAATTACCTTGAAGTAAAATTATAAAGTAAGATAGTGAGTCAAAAATGACTTCCATAACTTCTGGTATCTTATATCTGAATTATTAATTAAATGACGAATCTTTTCCATATTAAAACAGGACATGATGTCACGCAACTGCTGTTCATGAGTAGGTGGGGCAGCATCCATCCGTGCCTTTTTAAAGTCAATTAACCATTTAGAACATGGCTTTTTTTTTCTTAAAGTACCTCTTCAGATGCAACAAGTAAGAATTTAAGTGCATATGTAAAGTGTACAATGTATATGACAATAAATTTTATCATCACCAGTGGGCAGCGACTTGGGTTCAAATCTGTCACTGTACGGAGTTTCACCTTGTGGGATTCCTTCAGGTATCCACATTCCAAAGGCATACTGGTTAATTGATCATTTGTGTGTAGTTGGGCATCACAGGCTCATGGGTTGGAGGGGCCTATTACCATGTTGTGCTTCTATATTTAAAGGTATTATCATTATCATTTAGCTCTGAAAATAAAGTTGGATAGTGGAGGTGAGATAAGGGAGTTGGGAGACAGATGGATTTTATGGCTGTCAATCGTAAGTTTGGCTTCTGCCGAACTGTGTGTGTAGGCAGAGGGGCATAGAAAGGAAGTTTTATATGAATGAACGTCTGGTGGCACCGAGGCTGTTCTACATTACTTGTCAATTGTATTTGCTTTGCTGTTGGAAATGATGTGAGGAGACTCTGGAACTCTAGTTGCCCAATTTCCTCTCAACTGGCATAGAATAGTGGTGTTTGTAGACGCTGGGATTGTAGTGCAATACACAAAAGTGCAGGAGAAATTCAGCAGGTTACTCAGCACCTAAAGGAAGCAGAGTGGAGCATGGCCTGCTGAGTTTCTCCAGCACTTTTATGTATTGGTATAGTGTAGTGAATACCTATTGTACTAATGTGGGCTAGCAGTCTGGTATAGTAGGTTAATGAAATGTTCTGTCCCCCAAGAGTTAGTCAGCTGAATCCAAAAGTTCTCAAGCAAGGGAATGACCATCCTAATCACAGGATGAAGCTATGTGATAGGCAATGGCTCTCCATCCTACCTGTAGTATATCTAGGTTTGTGGAAGCACCTCCAGTGGCCAGAACTCTGGTCCCTTTCACTGAAATAGAAATAAGAATTAGAATAGTTGTGTAAAAAAGATACAAAGCTGGTAATCTTACATCAAGTACCATGAATGATTTATTATGATCAAATGTTCTTGAATGAGATAATCCCTTCCAAACTTTTTCTTAGCTAGGGCAGGTCCAAAACATATGAATTAAGGATAAAAGTTTTACTTTTATCACATTGGGGGTTTATGTCTGAATAAAAATGAGACAATTTTAATTTTGACATATGTGGTTTATGAACCATTTTAAATTACAGCAGAAAATGCTGTGCACAAAGGGATGTAGTGTTAATCAGTTTAAAAATAGAATTCCAAACCTCATTGAACAGTGAAAGTTTCAAATCCTACTCCCAGGCATTCTTGATTTTAATTAACGGAGCTAGTCTTAAATCAGCCAATTTGTCATAAATAAGAGATATTAAGCCTTTATAGTTCAAAAAATGTATCAAGAATATTTGCCTTGGGATTCCCAGGAAAATCAGGAATCTGAGATTGAGCAAAATGTCTAATATGTAAATATCTAAAAAAAAGAGCTTTCGATAAGTTAAATTTTACCACCAATTATTCAACAGATGCAAAATTGTTGTCAATAAAAAAGTCTCAAAACATTTAATAGCCAATCTGTGCCAATCCTTGAAGGCAGAGTCTTGCAAAGAAGGTTGAAAGAGGTGATTGGATATAATAGGGATAGCAAGAGAAAAACTCTGTAATCAAAAAAGCCTTCTAAATTGTGCCCATATTCTCAAACTTATTGACCAGGTTGTCAGTTAGTTTGTATAAAGATGAGGATAAGGAAGGCCCTAGAACTGCCAACATGGAAATATTCTCAGTCAAGTTTGATCACAAGTGGAGCAGTCAATTTGGATATCAAATTGTAATAAAAGAATAAAGTTACGTATATTGACAGCCCAGGAATAAAATCTAAAGTTAGGAACTGCCAAACCTCCATTCCTTTTTAGATTTTTAAAAATGAACTTTATTCAAGTGTGTAAGAAGAAAAATAAGAGAGTAAAATGAATTTAAAAAAAAGATTTAGAAATAAAAATTGATAATAGATTGGAAAAGGTACAAAATTTTAGGTAAAATGTTCATTTTAATAGCATTAAATATGACTGCAATGGTATTATTAAATAGAATAATACCTAGTGTCGCCGAGAATGTTCTCCCAGAATCACAGTGCGGCTTTCGCGCAAACAGAGGAACTACTGACATGGTCTTTGCCCTCAGACAGCTCCAAGAAAAGTGCAGAGAACAAAACAAAGGGCTCTACATCACCTTTGTTGACTTCACCAAAGCCTTCGACACCGTGAACAGGAAAGGGCTTTGGCAAATACTAGAGCGCCTCGGATGCCCCCCAAAGTTCCTCAACATGGTTATCCAACTGCATGAAAACCAACAAGGTCGGGTCAGATACAGCAATGAGCTCTCTGAACCCTTCTCCATTAACAATGGCGTGAAGCAAGGCTGCGTTCTCGCACCAACCCTCTTTTCAATCTTCTTCAGCATGATGCTGAACCAAGCCATGAAAGACCTCAACAATGAAGATGCTGTTTACATCCGGTACTGCACGGATGGCAGTCTCTTCAATCTGAGACGCCTGCAAGCTCACACCAAGACACAAGAGCAACTTATCCATGAACTACTCTTTGCAGACGATGCCGCTTTAGTTGCCCATTCAGAGCCAGCTCTCCAGCGCATGACGTCCTGTTTTGCGGAAACTGCCAAAATGTTTGGCCTGGAAGTCAGCCTGAAGAAAACTGAGGTCCTCCATCAGCCAGCTCCCCACCATGACTACCAGGACCCCCACATCTCCATCGGGCATACAAAATTCAAAACGGTCAACCAGTTTACCTATCTCGGCTGCACCATTTCATCGGATGCAAGGATCGACAACGAGATAGACAACAGACTCGCCAAGGCAAATAGCGCCTTTGGAAGACTACACAAAAGAGTCTGGAAAAACAACCAACTGAAAAACTTCACAAAGATTAGTGTATACAGAGCCGTTGTCATACCCACACTCCTGTTCGGCTCCGAATCATGGGTCCTCTACCGGCATCACCTACGGCTCCTAGAACGCTTCCACCAGCGTTGTCTCCGCTCCATCCTCAACATTCATTGGAGTGACTTCATCCCTAACATCGAAGTACTCGAGATGGCAGAGGCCGACAGCATCGAATCCACGCTGCTGAAGATCCAACTACGCTGGGTAGGTCACATCTCCAGAATGGAGGACCATTGCCTTCCCAAGATCATGTTATATGGCGAGCTCGCCACTGGCCACCGTGACAGAGGTGCACCAAAGAAGAGATACAAGGACTGCCTAAAGAAATCTCTTGGTGCCTGCCACATTGACCACAGTGGGCTGATACCGCCTCAAACCGTGCATCTTGGCGCCTCACAGTTCAGCGGGCAGCAACCTCCTTTGAAGAAGACCGCAGAGCCCACCTCACTGACAAAAGACAAAGGAGGAAAAACCCAACACCCAGCCCCAACCAACCAATTTTCCCCTGCAACCGCCGCAACCGTGTCTGCCTGTCCCGCATCGGACTTGTCAGTCACAAACGAGCCTGCAGCTGACGTGGACATTTATCCCTCCATAAATCTTCGTCTGCAAAGCCAAGCCAAAGAAGAAGAAGAAGAAGAAGGAAAGAAATATGACTAATATAGAAATAGATAAAGGTGACCATCTCGTTAAGGATAATTTAACATGCTTAAATAAAAGAGAAAAAATCTCCTTAAAAAGATGTTTATAGCTCTTTGTGATTGTCGTACCACGTTAGTAAATTGATCCATCATAATCTTAAAAGGAAAATTTAAATACCTTGGTAAAGGACCATTTGAAGGTAAAAGTTCACTCTAATGCAGATTCAACTTATACCCTGAAAACTGACTAAATTGAGGTAGCGAAGATAGTATGAATGGTAAAGAAGTATCTGAATTAGAAATAAAAAGCAAAAGATCATCTGCATATAGGGAAAGTTTATGTCCAATGCCCTTCCTGGAAATCCCTGAAAAATCTCCTCACTCACAAAGGACAATTGCTAATAGTTCTAAAACCAAATCAAAAAGTAGTGGACTTAAATGACATCCCTGATGTACCCCGTTGGAGAGTGAAAGGTTTTGACTGTTGTAAATTAGTAAGAATTGAAGCAGTAGGACTTAAATATCATAATTAAATCCATTTAATAAAACATGGTCCAAAATTAAATTTTTCCAGGATCGCAAATAAATAACCCCACTCCACTCAGTCAAAAGCTTTCTCTGCATCTAGGGACATAAGGGACATTCAGGGACATAAGGGGGGGGGGTACATATAAAATGTTCAATAATTAACATATATTAAAATAATAATGATTTTTAATAAAACCAGTCTGATCTTCAGAAATAAGAGATAATCCCAAATGCAACTGCAGTTTTTATAATGGTGCAACCCATCCTCTTTTATACTCACTGTATTTGAATAAGACATCTATTAATTTCCAAGGCACAGATGGCAAAAGTAAGGCTTTAAAAGGTTTTGCCACATTCAATTTCATGAAACATAATCTGAGCTATGAACAAAGTTCAATGATATGTCTATAATGGACCGACCTATTCTGGACCTACAATTTTGGCCTCCTCATTAGTCAGGCAGGTGCAGCAGCGCCTTCCCTTCTGAAGGAGGTTAATGAGGGCAAGGCTGACAACATTTTATAGGAGCACAATTGAAAGTGTCCTGTCTGGCTGCATCATTGTGTGGGATGTAGCTACAAAGCATCGGACCAGAAATAAATGCAGAGGTTCATCAAAACAGGCAAGAAGATCACTTGGGTCTCCCTTTCCTCTACTGAAGACATTTACTGGGAGCATTGCTTAAATAGGGCTCAAAGAATTAAAGAAGATGCTTTTCATCCAGCACCCAGGATCTTGATCTACTATCAACAAGAAGGCTGGGATATTGATTCTTCCAAGCTGTGAGATTGATGAATGGAATCCTGTAACTGAGTAAATCATCCTAAAAGATTTAGATACAGGTATCCCCCACTTTTCGAAAGTTCGCTTTATGCCACTTCACTTTTAATAAAGACCTACATTTGTACCTTTTTCTCACTACCCGAAAGAAATCCAAAGAGGATTTTTGCTTTTATGAAAAAAGGTGAAAAGCGAAAAGAGCGCTCAGTGGGCTTCGGAAGAGTGTGGGGTGGTGGGATCTGAGAGGGGACTGATAGAGGGCTGTTATGTCTGAAGCCACATCTATTTGTCCATCAACATCGAGGCACTGCCCAGCCTCTCCAGCCTGCCAATCAGGTGTGAGCCCACCAGCCAGAGCACACACACTTATTGGCCAGCCCTGTACCTCACAGGGCAGGTTATAAAACTGCAGCACCCTCAGTTTCACTTTCTCTTTGCCATGTGGTTGCAGGTAAGGGACTAGCAACCTCTTAAGCTAACCAGGGTACTGCTGGTAAACACAGCTGATACCGGCATGGTAGACGTGTGCCCAATTATCAGGGAGCGTGTATACCCCTATAGGTAGCCCATGTTTAGGCCCTCCATAGTCGGAATTCCCATTTTCCTACAGGGAAAGAAGCCTGTTGTGTTCCCCCCTCCTCTCTCCTGGAACTGCTTCTGATTGCATTCTACTGCTGGATTTAGGTTCCAACTGCTTGTAAATTGCTAACTTCTTTACTTTGTGCTGTTAATTCCTCCTGATCTGCCACCGTGTTGCTGGGTTAGCCAGCCTGTTTGTTTCAGTGTTAATAAATCCTTTAGTTATCCATTCCCTGTGTCTGGACTTGTTTCCTTCTGAACTCCAAACCAATCTCAACACAACAGAGGGGCAATGGGATCAGTATGGGGACTGATAGCGGGCTGTCGGGAGAGTGCGGAGCAGTGGGACCAGTGTGTGGACTGATAGCGGGCTGTCGGGAGAGTGCGGAGCAGTGGGATCAGTGTGTGGACTGATAGCGGGCTGTCGGGAGAGTGCGGAGCAGTGGGATCAGTGTGTGGACTGATAGCGGGCTGTCGGGAGAGTGCGGAGCAGTGGGATCAGTGTGTGGACTGATAGCGGGCTGTCGGGAGAGTGCGGAGCAGTGGGATCAGTGTGTGGACTGATAGCGGGCTGTCGGGAGAGTGCGGAGCAGTGGGATCAGTGTGTGGACTGATAGCGGGCTGTCGGGAGAGTGCGGAGCAGTGGGTCTGGGAATACTCAAAAAATGTTCCCGTATAAATTAATGGTAATTGCTTCTTCGCTTTACGCCATTTCAGCTTACGAAAGGTTTCATAGGAACGCTCTACCTTCGGATAGCAGGGGTGTGTGTGTGTGTTTATTTAACATTGTATTTTTATGTATATATAAGATTATTATGTACTATGCATTGTGCATGTGTGTGCACCATATTCTCAAGAAATGCTGTTTTTATCTGGAGGTAGAGGCAGATGATAATGAACTTGAACAGCAAAGAACATTTCAGTTTGGAAGTCTCAAATGTTACCATGCTTCAACTCTATCTTATCCTGTTTGGTGTCTGACTTGATAAATTATGATAAGAGAAAAAAAAATGCAAGAATGGGAAAGAGAAAAATAAACACATTCCCATACCCTCCACAACTTCAGTGCACGTGTAGGCTTTCTGTCCTCACATAGAAAAATATTAGACTCAGGTTTGGAGAGAACCGGGTCTCATAGGCAGAAATGGGATAAAGTGTCAGATAATTGTTTTTTTTTAGTTTTGACACTGAAAGAACTAAATTGCTGTTTTCTGATTAGTGCCATGAGATTTCTTATCACCTGCTGACAGGGAGAACAATCTAATGTTCAGCTGAATGTCAAGATTTCCAACACTAAACCACTCTCTTAGATGTGTCAGCCCACAACATGCAATTATATTTCTAGAGTTGGACTTGAACCATGAACTTCTGACTAACTTCAACTCAGTCAAGGCTTTCGCAGTTTTATTAGCCATTCTTTTCATGTGAAAACAAATCTACTTGATTACTCACTACTGCTTCATTCATCTCTTTATCCCTAGTCCACAGAAACTCTTTACATTTACAACATTCTATATTTTGCAAAAGGCTTTGAAGCTCTAAAAGATATCTTAAAATTTGTCTTTTTGACATATACTGGCATATTTATTATCCAATGAATGTCAACAGCACATAGTAAAGACCACAATTGCCAAGAATCTGACCATCTCCTGCGGATTAGGAAATGAATCTGACACCAAGATAAACATCACATTTGTGCTTCAGGTAGATTTAAACTGCCACTATAAAATTTTACTAAGCCTCATTGTGCCACATAAAACTTCTTTTATGAAGATAGTACTTTGTGGATTATCTGCAACAAATCTGATATTGTAAAAGATTTTTACTGTGTCTCGTCTTTCATTCAGTCAAAGCTCTAAGCACTGCTAACAATCATCCACAAATTTTGGCATGTTAAAATGAAAGGAATATTTTTGCCCTGTAAACAAATTTCAAGAAACACATTTTGCTGAACTATCATTAGTTTATAATGACCGTAAATGTAATTCTTAGGCTATTGACAATTTTTAAGAAAAGGGCAAATAGTATGCTGACGACAGATAGAAAAATGGAATACAGGAGGAGGGATGTCTTATTGCAATTGTACAGGGCCTTGGTGAGACCATATCTTGAGTATTGTGTACCGTTTTGCTTTTATGTACAAAAGTATGTTCTTGTTTTGGAGGACAATTCACCAAACTGATTCCAAGGATGATATGACTGATGTATGGAGAGAGATTGGGAGAATTGGGCTTGTAATCAGTGATTGAGCAGTGGAGAGAGTGAGCAAATTTTGGATCTTGGGAGTCACTATCCTGGAGGATCTTTCCTGGTCCCAACACACAAATGGCATCATGAAGAGAGCACGTCAGTGCCTCTACTGCCTCAGGAGTTTATGGAGGTTTAGTATGACAATGGAAACCTGGCAAATTTCTACAGATGTGTGGTGGAAAGTGTGCTGACTGGCTGCATCATGGACTGATATGGGGGACACCAATGCCTCTGAGCAAAAAACCCCGAAAAATGTAGTGAACTCAGCCCAGGACATCACGGGTATAACCCAACCCACCATCGAGAACATCTACAGGAAACGTTGCTGTTGGAGAGCAGTAGAAATCATCAAGGATCCACACCACCCAGCACATGCTCTGTTCTTGCTGCCTCCATCAGGAAAGAGGTATCGGTGCCACAAGACTCACACTACCAGGTACAGGAATAACTGCTACCCTCCACCGTCAGACTCCTCAACAACAAACTCATTTGCGTATTTAAGGACTCCTGCATTTTAATGATTTTTTTCATGTATTGCACAGTCAGTTTCAGTTTGTTTATATTTCTTTATTTGCTTTCATGTGTATGTTGAGTCTGGTTTTTTTGCACTGCCAATTAGTGGTATTTTTTCCTGGCCTGCAGGAAAAAGAATTTCAGGGTTGTATGTGATGTCATGTACATACTCTGACAATAAATCTGAATCTATTCATTAACAGAATGGTAGCAGATCTCATTGAAATGCATAAACTATGACAGGACTAGACAGATGTGATGCAGGAAATATATTCCCAATGGAGAGGAAATCTAAGTATGCAAGGTAGGCCATGGAGCACTCTGATGTGGAGGAATTCCTTCGCCCAAAAAGTGGTAAATCTGTGAAATCCTCTACTATAGAAAGAGGTTGTGGTCAAATCATTAAATATCTTCAAGAAGGAATTATATATAGTCACAAGGGCTTAAGGTAGCAAGAGATATGGTAAGAAAGAAAGACATCCAAGGCAGCATGGTTAGTGTAGCAGATAGCTCAATGCTATTACAGCGCCAGTGACCCAGCTTTGAATTCGTGACATCTGTAAGGTGTTTGTACATTCTCCCTATGCCTGTGTGGGTGTTACATATCATATTATATTTTAGTAAAGTTACTGTGAGGGGTTAGATCAGGGAAAGACACTCTCACATATAACAAACCTTTTTAGCAGATGCACCTAAAAAAGGCCATAAAACCCAGAATTACTGTTCTCAATTGAAAAGACTGACAATGGAAAGTTTACTTCAATAGACACCTGTTCAAACAAACAGCCATCTGCCAGATGAGAGGATTTGGGGAATTTGAAACCTAAATACCATGTATTGCTCAAGCAAGTCATGTGATTAAAGACACAGGGGGAAAAAAAGCATTTTTAGTATTCAACCAGAGTTATTTACAGACAGAACTAAAGTGACTTCGGAGGAAGATGGTCACTTCAGCTGCTTCTCTTTGTCAGGAGAGAGCAGTGACGCAGTGGCCATTGTAATGGTCACTTTTGACTGACCAGTATCTGGGTCAAGAAAGCAAGATAGTGCTTGCATTTGGATTGTGATCATTTTAATGGTCATTTCGTTTAAATCTTGCCTGCATTTTTGGAAGCATCGCATCGTAAAGTCACAAGTTTCGTAACCCCTATGCAAGAAAGGGGGAAGTTGTGATGAATTATTCATATGAAGGAACATTTCTCCAAAAGCAACTCGACAGGAATTCATGAGTTTTGTGAAGATTGATGACTTGGTATCCCATCTAATCCATAATTACTTTTGAACATCAGTTTAAAGAGTTTCAACACGAGATTTCCAAGACTGAACTCTAAATTTGACTTTTCAGAATTGTGCCTAAACTCTTTGGGTAATCTACACACACTCACACACACACACATATATATCATGTATATAATTTTTTTGCACATAGATGGGGTTAAGTAAGATATTACATTATTATAGTTATTAATAAAAATTATTGTTTTAAGATACCATTCTCATGGTGAATATCTATTGCTGCTAGTCCATAACATAACAGTGGGTTTCCTCCGGGTGCTCCAATTTCCTCCTACCTTTCAAAATGGAGGAGAGTTGTAGGTTAATAGGAGCATTTGGGCAGAACGGGCTCGTAGGTCAGAAGGGCCTGTTACCATGCTCTATGTCTAAATATAAAACAGCTACTAAATTCGGGTGATCACCCATGATAATACCAATCAGGCTCAAAGTGCTGAATGGCATTGCTCCTACTCAAATTTCAATGTTTGCCTAGTCTGAGAAATGTTAGTGAACAGGGTTTCGTTTTCATTTATAAGATGAATCACAGAAATTTACCACACAGGAAGCCTTTGGATCTATGCTAAGCATGCATGGACTTAATCCACGTCCATGGCCTTGTTCTTTAGCACTGCCTATCATAGCTCTTCAATGGGTAATCCAGAAACATTTGAAATATCGTGCAGGATTCTGGCTCCATCATACTTTTAGATATTGAGCTAGAAATAGGAAAGTGGAGAAAATAAAATGGAATTAGTGTAGGACTAGTGTGAATGTATCGATGCAGACTCAGTGCGCTGAGGCAACCTGTTTCTACATTGACTCCATTGATGAAACACATACATTTTTAGACCTAGTTTCAGAGTAAAACATGATTGAGTGTACCTCATTTAACAGGACAAGCTAAATTTAAATTTCCCAGTTGTCACAATGGGTTCTAATTTATGTCTCTAGATTAGAAATCCAGGCATGGAATCCTCATCCCAATTACCACTGGTGATAATCCCTCAGAATGTTGGGTCAGTGGTCCATCATGTTGAATAATACTTGGAATAAGCATTAAAAGAATCAGGGCATAAAATGTACTCTCGGTGGATAACTTCAACATACATAGTCAAAGATGACACGGGAGCCACCGCAGTGACTGAACTTTCCCAAGTCTTTGGAAAGCACATCTGCCAGAAAGGCTGTGGCAGGTAGTGAGTGAACCAAGAGATAAACCCATGTGATTTTTGTCCTCTTGTTATGACAGATGCACTCGCTATGGTAGCACTGTTCGGCAAGACCCAGCAGACAGCCAAGCTCCAAATGTCCATGGCAGGAGTTTAAAAAAATCTTTGCAGAGCCAGTTCCATATCAACGACCTGAACAATCGTGGGAGCCATCTAATAGCTTGTGTCTCAGCTTCCAATAGTTTAAGAGGTATGTGACTATGTAGGGAAGGGAGGGATTATGGATCACGTGTAGGCAGTAGAGATTTAATCAACTTCGCATCATGTTTGGTGCAGATGTCGTGGGGCCTGTTCCTGCACTACGTTCTAAGTTGTAACAAATGCCGCAGTTCTGCGGGGAAAGTTCAGTCGTTTATTACAGATGCTCAGCCTGTTGCCAGCTAGCCTCTGAACCCTTGAGGCCATCATAGCATTCCAGCAGATTCTGAGAGTTGGTGATAGCCTTCTCTGGAGGACAGGAAGCCACCTTTCCTAAGTACAAATGAGCAGTCTTTCTCAGGAAGACTCTTTCTCTGTAATATCACCCACCCAACAGTTGGTCCAAATTTTCTAGGTGTCAGAAAGAACGCAAAGGCTTTGGATAGGGTACGGAAGAGATTCATCAAGTTGCTCCCTGGATCAGAGGGTGTGGGTCATAGGAGAAATTGATGAAAATGAAGAGTTATAGCTCAAAAGGTCAACCATTCATTTTCTCCCACAGATGCCGCTTGACCCACTGAGTTCCTCCAGAAGATTATGTTTGGCTGGAGAGATTGAACAAATTTGGATTGTTAGGAGCATTGGAGGCTGAAGAAAGTTTGATAGAGGTTTATAAAACCATGAGAGACATTGATAGGGTAGACAGGATCTTTTTTCCAAGGGCAAAAATGTCACATTCATGCATTTAAGGTGAGGTGGCAAAGTTTAGAAATGTGTGGGCAAGTTAATTTTTTACACAGAGTGGTAGATGCCTAGAATAGACTGCCAGAATAGTGGTGAAAGTAGATAAGATTGTCACATTTAAGAAGCTTCTCGATAGACACATGGATTTGTGTGGAATAGGATCAGGCACAGGCAGAAGAGATTTAGTATAATTTGGCATCATGTTCAGCACAAGTAATGTGGGCCGATGGGCCTGATCATGTGCTATACTGTTCTATATACCATATATACTCATGCAATCACTGCTTTTACAGGCCAAAAAAGGAGGGGGTCGAAATTTACATGGATCATACATTTTAGCTCATAAGTACCTGCTTCGTTCAAGGCGTCAGGAGCTCAGATGGCCAGGGCCAGGTGAGCGGTTGATGTGTCAGATAGGCGAGCAGCCAGGGGGAGGATCTACGGTTGGGACCTTAGCTGGGCAGGCGGCCAAGGCAAGGTTCTGCGGTCAGGAGCACTGGTGGGTGGGCAGCCGGGGCGAGGGTCTGCTGTTGGGGTGTCGGGAGCTTCGGTGGGCAGGCGGCTCGGGCAAAGGTCCCCTGTCGAAGCATCAGGAGAACTGGTAGGCAGGCAGTGACGGTGGCGGGAGCTCCAGTAGGTGGGCAGTCAGGAAAGGGTTTGTTGTTGAGGCATCAGGAGCTCGGATGGGCGGGCAGTTGGGGTGAAGGTCCACTGTCATGTGTCAGGAGCTTGGATGAGAGGGAAATTGGGGCCAAAATAGGGGGTCAACTTTTACATGAGTCATAAAAAACACGTGATTTCTGGGGCAATAAAAGGGGGGGAGGGGTCGACGATTGCATGAGTATAAACGGTACGTTAAATGCCAAATTCTTCCCCCTCCCTGTTGGCATTCTTGCACAGCCCCCTTTAACTTCATCAAAAGGCTTTAGACAACTTCCATTTTGCTGATGTCAAATTGAAATTGATAGCTTTATAGAGGCCCTGTTAGGGCTATAAACTGGACAGGGAGGAAGGAGACTGTTCAACTCATTAAGACTGATTAATTCTAATAGAAGGTAAAGCAGGAATTAAAAAGCAGTTTTTGTAAGCCACTGGTCAGAGAGATAAAAAGACATGGTACATATAGACAAGATTAATGGGGAAACAACAAAATTCGAAGTTTAATTTTTTTTACTACGATATCTACAATGTCTTTATTTCCTTTTAAAGGAATGAGCCTGCACATTTGTAAAATTATTTTTAATGGGCTAGAGAGCTGTTCGGCAATAATTAATGCACTACTAAAATCTCAATTACTCCTGCTTGATCAAAACAAGTTTTTCTTAATTGGTCCTTGAGCAAGAGTAGTTTATAAATAGTTGGTTAATCTCAGAGATTTCTGCATCAATTTCACGAGCAAATTCTGCAGTAGTGTGCACAGTAATAACTTTTGCAATTCAGCATTCATTGCACATGTGGGGACAGCAGACGGCACTCTCTGCATTACCCACTAAAATGCAGATAGACAATAAGGGCTGCCTAGATTGCCTTCTCCTTTCTCCAATCCCTGCTCCTCTGTTTACACGATATGGCAAGGGAGATAGTCAGCTCTCTTCGTAGAGAACGGTAGTTTGGTAGTTACCTCTGTTATCCAACAGTGAACAGCAAATTACACTCCCCTTACACTCCCAAATTACACTCTCAACAATGGTATCTCTCACTTTTCCACCAGCTGTCGAATTCAGATTGTTTCATCCCATAAGTTTGAACCCCATTCCAATGCAAGACGACATAGTACTCAAAGTACGGTCTCATCAACTCCTTGAATAGTTATATTATTATGTCCCAACTTTGGTATAATACCCCATCCAATGAAGGTGAGTCTGACAAACACCTTCGTCACTACCATATCCGGATGAGTCCACCACTTTCATGGAACTATGCACCTGTCCTCAGGTTTCTCTGTTCTACGTACCTTCCAGGGCCCTGCCATCTACAGTGCAAATCCTTCCCAAAGGGCACCATTTCCCTCTAGTCACAGTTCCAATTCAACAATGACAGTTGTAATTCATGGCACTGTCCACTCTTCCCTTCTTCAACACATTCTAAATACTGGAATCCCTTCCACCCCAGTTCCAATTTACAGTATCTTCCTCCCACTATTCAGCACCCTGATTGTAGTCTCCCCCGCATCCTTTCCCTCCACTCATCACTGGCTCCCTGTGGTAAACTACCGTTATCCTATGATTGGCTGGTGCTAGCCGGACACGCCTCCCAAGATCGATCATACCAACAGCTCTTTGCAAGCTCCCCAATTCCACTCTGCCTTGATCAGACTGTTCCAGTCTATACTTAATAGAAGCCTGATAGTTTCAGTCTTTTGTTATTATTGATGATGTATCAATTTTATAAACTATATTTTTCAAAAGAAGCATGGAACAGTACCTGAAACCTGAGAAGCTCAACAATGACCCTCAATCACCAGATGCCCCGAACACGTTCAAACCCTGGCTACATTGTTTTGAAGATTTCCTGGTAGCGGCTGCAGACGCTATCACCACGGATGTTAACTGACTGAGACTACACTTCTCATGATTTGGGCCCCAAGTATTCCTGATGATCAGTGATGCCAGCTCATACCCAGTGCCTATGGAGATCCTGATGGCCCATTATCGTAATAAAGTAAATGAGGTCTACGCCAGGCACCTCCTGGCCACCAGACAGTGGAGACCCAAGGAATCAAGTGGTGAGTACCTGTAGGCCCGCCAGATCCTATGCAGAGTTTGCGACTGTAAGGACGTGACAGGAAGCCTGGATGCTGAGGACCTAATCTGCGATGCTTACATGGCCAGTATCTGCTCCGGGCACATAAGGCAGAGACTCCTAGAACAAAAGGTACTTGATCTACAGAGGGCGGTTGAGCTGATGGAGACACTGGCAGTGGCCCTCCAAAATTCAGATGATTACTCGGCCGACACTTAGTTGCCACGGGCGCAGCTATCCTGGGACGAGGATCATCCTGCGCAGTGAGCGACTGGTCACCCACACTGTCCCATTCCTCGAGTGACCTGACCTCAGCTGCCATTGTGAATGATCTCCCCAATTGCTACTTCTGTGGGCAGGGTAAGCACCTGAGGAAAAGCCAGGGATGCGGTATTCGCCAGGTGCAGGAAAAAGGGACATTATGCCAAAGTTTGCCAGTCTAAACCATCTGCAAAACCTAGCAGCACTGCGTGTGGACAGACACCACTCCGGACAGCATGATTGGCGCCATCTTCTCTATGAACCAGTGTTTCTGTCTACCCTATCAATGCCTCTCATGGTTTTATAAACCTCTATAAAACTCCCCTCAACCTCCAATGCTCCAGAGGAAACAATCCAAATTTGTTCAATCTCTCCAGCCAAAATAATCTGCTGGAGGAACTCAGTGGGTCAAGCGGCATCTGTGGGAGGAAAAAAATGATTGACTTTTTGAGCCGTAACTCTTCATTTTCATCAATTTCTCCTATGACCCACACCCTCTGATCCAGGTAGCACTTCCGTACCCTATCCAAAGCCTCTGAGTTCTTACTTATTTTTTTTCTTTCTGACACCTAGAAAATTTGGACCAACTGTTGAGAGGGTGATATTACAGAGAAAGAGTCTTCCTGAGAAAAGACTGCACGTTTGTACTTTGTAATGGTGGTTTCCTGTCCTCCAGAGAAGGCTATCACCAACTCTCAGAATCTGCAGGAATGCTGTGATGGCCTCAAACACAAGGGTTCAGAGGCTAGCTGGCAACAGGCTGAGCATCCATAATAGACAATTGAACTTCCTCCGCAGAACTGTGGCATTTGTTACAACTTAAAACATAGAACAGTCCAGTGCAGGAACAGGCCCCACGACATCTGCACCAAGCATGATGGTAAATTGATTAAATCTCTACTGCCTACACATGATCCATAATCCCTCCATTCCCTATTATGGCAGATTATAGATGTGTTTTTGGGAAATAAATTGGGGCAGGTTTTTTTAGGGTAGGTCACAAACAAATACTTAAAAACAGATCTTATTTAAAATAATGGAGCTCTGCTTATGCTAGACAGGCCAGCTCTAAGAGCCTTTGCAAAAGCTTTGGAGACTACCCAAGAAAGTCACTAATAGATTGTTGTTTACAAAAAGGCAACAGATGAAAGAACTCGTCAGAGCCGCAGGCTGTCTGGAGTGGAACTTGCTGTTCTAAGAGGGTCATGTGGTTTTGCAAGCCTGAGAGAGAGAGAGAGAGAGAGAGAGAGAGAGAGAGAGATGGAGAGAGAGATTTCAGTTCGGCAGTTGGGACTGGAACAGGACAAGCTGGAAAGCTTGTGGAAAACCCCATTTGAAAGATGGGTTGTGACTGCTTAGTTCAGCCTGGTCAAAGCCCTTGTGGTTCATGCAAGAGGAGAGGACTGGCTGCCTAATGTTTCACTTGAAATAAGGGAAACAAAAAGGAACTCTGTGGTGACCTGAAAGAAAGAGGTTATCATCTGGAGAACTCTAATGGGGCAAGTTTCTTCGGCAAGACATTGAAGTGGCTGGTTCCCAGGAATCTTTGTGGGTGTCTAACGAACAACAAATCTCTCTCTGAAAACCGACAAGAACCTTCCTGAGCAGTAACCATTTGCCTTTCTACCACCAAAGCCTGGTGAACTTCATAAATGTTAAATACTGTGCACAGTATAAGAATTGCCTGCAACCAGTAAACTTGGAGGAATGAGAAGTGAGATTGGACTGTGAACCAAAGAACTTTTCTGAACTTACATAAACATTACATGTATGTGCGCTTAGAATTAGAAGGGGGTTAAGTTAGGTTAGTTAAGTTAATAGTGATAAGTTAAAGTTTGATCCTGTTTTCATGTTTAAAGATAATTAAAAGCAACTTTTGTTTAAGTAACCATTTGTCTTGGTGAATATCTGCATTTTGCCACTGGATTTTGTGGACTTTTTTGCTCGTAACACTACATATTCATGTGCCTCTTAAACTATTGGAAGCTGAGACACAAGCTATTAGATGGCTCTCCCCATGATTGTTCAGCTCTTTGATATGGAACTGGCACTACTTCTGTCTGCAACGATATTTTTAAGCTCCTTCCATTGACATTTGTGAAGTTGAAGTTGGCTGCCATTTTGTACTGCGCAGCCAACACTATCTTCCCAGGCATACGACTCCATGAGAAAACCATGAGAGCAGCCATCTTGGGGTCAAATGTAAGCATCTCGGGATTGTGAGCACCCATCGGACTCACACTGGCCTTCATCACCACGAACCTAGAGGCACCACATAAACTCACCAGGTCCATAGTGAACGTCCAGGTAAACGGGCGTGTTACCAACTGCTTATTTGAAAATGTTATCCATCCCAATACCATGAAGCACCTATCTCTTAAAGTACAGCCCACCAAACACAAGATATCACACACGTCCAAATCACACACAACAGCCCCATCCATGGATCTTGCGTAGTGACCCTGACCGTTGAAGGCATAGTTTATAAACATTTCAGACTACTCGTCATGACACAACTTTGTGCCCGCTTGTTACTGGGACAGGACTTCCAGTGCCAACTTCAGAAAGTTACATTGAAATTCGATGGGCTCCATTTCACCCCCCCCCCCCCCCTTACCGTTTGCAATGAACAATTCACAGATGGCCCTCTGCATGCAATCTGTGGCCTGTTACTAACTTGTTTAGAGTTACCAAAGGTCAACCCCACCCACTGTTCGCCAGAGGCCAGCAGAAGTAGAGAGTACTGTGCGGCAGATAAGGTGTTAATTAAGTCGGACGTTCAGCGCTTGTTGGGCGAGGGCATCATTGGGGCCAGTAATAGCTCTTGGAGGTCCCAAGTGGGTTGTGGTAAAGAACGGTGAAAAGAATAGGATGGTCATAGGCTACTGCCAGACCATCAACTGGTATTTGCAGCTCTATACATGCCCTCTTCCCCACATATCCGATATGGTCAACTAAATTGAACAATATCAGGTATTCGCTACAATTGACCTCAAGTCAGCATATTACCAAGTCCTGATCCACCCAAAGGACCGCCAGTATACTGCATTCAAGGTGGATGGCAACCTCTACCACTTCCTTGGGGTCCCTCTCGGCGTCACAAACGGGGTCTGCATTTTCCAGTGGGAGATGGACCGCGTAGTGGACCACTATAATCTGCAGGCTGCCTTTCCATACCTAGATAATGTAACCATCTGCAGCCACAACTTGCAAGATCACGATGCAAATCTCTGTTAAGTTCCTCTAGGCAGAAAAATGCCCTTACTTTTAACAAGGACAAATGTGTGTTCTGGAATACTGTGTCCAGTTTTGGTCACCAAATTATAGGAAGGATATAAACAAAATAGAGAGAGTGCAGAGAAGGTTCACGAGAATGTTGACAGGATGTCAGGGTTGGAGTTACAGAGAAAGGTTGAGCAGCCTGGGGCTTTTTTCTCTGGAGCGTAGAAGATTGAGGGGGGATTTGATGGAGGTGTTCAAGATTTTAAAAGGGACAGAGAGGGTCGATGTGGATAAGCTTTTTCAATTAAGAGTGGGGGAGATTCAAACCAGAGGCCATGGTTTGAGATTGCAGGGGGAAAATTATAAGGGGAACATGAGCGGAAATTTCTTCATACAAAGGGTGGTAGGGATGTGGAATGAGCTTCCGGCAGAGGTGGTTGAAGCAAGGACGTTATTTATATTACATGGAGGGGAGAGGATTGGACCAGGTGCTGGTCAGTGAGATTAGGAGGGTGGGGATTTGTTCCGACATGGACTAGTAGGGCTAAACTGGCCTGTTCTGTGCTGTATATGGTTATATGGTTATTATATGGACAACTTGACTAGCCATCCTCAGCTGCATGGTCAAGAATGTCATCATTGGCCCCCACCCTGACCCCATGCATCCGTTGCTGGAGATACCTTTCCCACATACCCTCAAAGCACTGAAGAGATGCTTCAAGTTCTTCTCATATTACGCTCAATGGGTCTCCAACTCTTTGGCATGGCTTCGCGGTTGAAGATTTATGGAGGGGTAATGTCCACGTCTGCTGCAGGCTCGTTGGTGACTGACAAGTCCGATGTGGGACAGGCAGACACGGTTGCAGCGATTGCAAGGGAAAATTGGTGGGTTGGAGTTGGGTGTTGGGTTTTTCCTCCTTTGTCTTTTGTCAGAGAGGTGGGCTCTGCGGACTTCTTCAAAGGAGGTTGCTGCTCGCCGAACTGTGAGGCGCCAAGATGCATGGTTTGAGGCGATATCAGCCCACTGGCAATGGTCAATGTGGCAGGCACCAAGAGGTTTCTTTAGGCAGTCCTTGTACCTCTTCTTTGGTGCACCTCTGTCACGGTGGCCAGTGGAGAGCTCGCGATAGAACATGATCTTGGGAAGGCGATGGTCCTCCATTCTGGAGACGTGACCCACCCAGCACAGTTGGGTCTTCAGCAGCATGGATTCGATGCTTGCGGACTCTGCCAGCTCGAGTACTTCGATGTTGGTGATGAAGTCATTCCAATGAATGCTGAGGATGGAGTGGAGACAGAGCTGATGGAAGCGTTCTAGGAGCCGTAGGTGATGCTGGTAGAGGACCCATGATTCGGAGCCGAACAGGAGCATGGGTATGACAACGGCTCTGTACACGCTGATCTTTGTGTGTTTCTTCAGGTGATTGTTTTTCCAGACTCTTTTGTGTAGTCTTCCAAAGGCGCTATTTGCCTTGGCGAGTCTGTTGTCTATCTCGTTGTCGATCCTTGCATCCGATGAAATGGTGCAGCCGAGATAGGTAAACTGGTTGACCGTTTTGAGTTCAGTGTGCCCGATGGAGATGTGGGGGGGCTGATGGTCATGGTGGGGAGCTGGCTGATGGTGGACCTCAGTTTTCTTCAGGCTGACTTCCAAGCCAAACATTTTGGCAGTTTCCGCAAAACAGGACGTCATGCGCTGGAGAGCTGGCTCTGAATGGGCAACTAAAGAGGCATCGTCTGCAAAGAGTAGTTCACAGACAAGTTGCTCTTGTGTCTTGGCGTGAGCTTGCAGGCGCCTCAGATTGAAGAGACTGCCATCCGTGCGGTACCAGATGTAAACACCGTCTTCATTGTTGAGGTCTTTATTGGCTTGTTTTAGCATCATCCTGAAGAAGATAGTAAAGAGGGTTGGTGCGAGGACTCAGCCTTGCTTCACGCCGTTGTCAATGGAGAAGGGTTCGGAGAGTTCATTGCTGTATCTGATCCGACCTTGTTGGTTTTCGTGCAGTTGGATAACCATGTTGAGGAACTTGGGGGGGGGCATCCGAGGCGCTCTAGTATTTGCCAAAGCCCTTTCCTGCTCACTGTGTCGAAGGCTTTGGTGAGGTCAACAATGGTGATGTAGAGTCCTTTGTTTTGTTCTCTGCACTTTTCTTGGAGCTGTCTGAGGGCAAAGACCATGTCAGTTGTTCCTCTATTTGCGTGAAAGCCACACTGTGATTCTGGGAGGACATTTTCGGCGACACTAGGTATTAGTCTATTAAGGAGAATCCTAGCGAAGATTTTGCCTGCAATGGAGAGCAGCGTGATTCCCCTGTAGTTTGAGCAGTCTGATTTCTCGCCTTTGTTTTTGTACAGGGTGATGATGATGGCATCACGAAGGTCCTGAGGCAGCTTTCCTTGGTCCCAGCAGAGCATGAAAAACTCATGCAGTTTGGCATGCAGAGTTTTCCCGCCAGCCTTCCAGACCTCTGGGGGGATTCCATCCATACCTGCTGCTTTTCCACTTTTCAGTTGTTCAATTGCCTTATATGTCTCATCCAGGGTGAGGACCTCATCCAGCTCTAGCCTTAGGGGCTGTTGAGGGAGCTGGAGCAGGGCGGAATCTTGGACTGAGCGGTTGGCACTGAAAAGAGATTGGAAGTGTTCTGACCATCGGTTGAGGATGGAGATCTTGTCGCTGAGGAGGACTTTGCCGTCTGAGTTGCGCAGAGGGCTTTGTACTTGGGGTGAGGGGCCGAACACAGCCTTTAGAGCCTCATAGAAACCCCTGAAGTCGCCAATGTCTGCGCTGAGCTGGGTTCGTTTGGCGAGGCTAGTCCACCACTCATTTTGGATCTCCCGGAGTTTGCGCTGAAGGTGGCTGCATGCGAGACGGAAGGCTCGTTTTTTCTCTGGCCAGGAAGACTTTGCAAGGTGAGCCTGGTGGGCAGATTGCTTCTTTGCCAGCAGCTCCTGGATTTCCTGGTTGTTTTCGTCAAACCAGTCCTTGTTTTTCCTGGAGGAGAAGCCCAGTACCTCTTCAGTGGATTGCAGTATGGCAGTCTTCAGCTGATCCCAGAGGGTTTCAGGAGACGTGTCCATGAGGCAGTTTGCATCCTCGAGCTTTGCTTGGAGGTTTGCCTGGAAGTTTCCTCTCACTACGTCTGACTGCAAGTTTCCAACATTGAACCTCTTTCTGGGGGCTCCACTGTTCATGAACTTTGGCTTGAAGTGAAGGTTGAGCTTGCAGCTAAAAAGCCGGTGGTCAGTGTGGCATTCCTTGCTGGGCATGACCCTGGTGTGGAGCACATCTCGTTTGTCTTTTCCTCGCACCAGAACGTAGTCCAGGAGGTGCCAGTGTTTGGATTGGGGATGCATGCAGGTAGTCTTCAGGCTGTCTCTCTGCTGGAAAAGGGTGTTTGTAATGACAAGCCGCTGTTCTGTGCAGAGTTCCAACAGGAGGCGCCCGTTGTCATTGCACTTGCCGACACCATGCTTGCCAAGGATTCCTGGCCAGGTTTCTGAGTCTTTGCCGACGCAAGCGTTGAAGTCACCAAGGATGACAACCTTGTCGGCTGTAGGGGTGCGTTGGATGAGGTTGCGCAGATCAGTGTAGAACTTGTCCTTTTCTGCTGGTTCCGCCTGAAGGGTTAGAGCATAGATACTGATGAGAGTGATAAGTCGCTTGTTTTGAAGGGGGAGTCGCATGGACATGATCCGGTCAGAGTGGCCTGTCGGGAGGTTTTCGAGTTTGGAGGCAATGGAGTTCTTGACCATGAAGACAACATCAGATAGGCGTCGTTCAGCCTGAGGCTTGCCAGACCAGTAGAGTGTAAAGCCCGCACCGTGTTCTTGGAGGCTGCCTACATCTGCAAGGTGGACATCGCTGAGAGAGGCTATGTCGATGTCGAGTCGGAGGAGTTCATGTGCGATGAGGGCAGACCGATGTTCAGGTCGGTGGCTGTCAGCCTTGTCTAGCAGGGTTCTGATGCTCCAACATGCTAGCATGAGTTTGTGTGCATCTTTTGAGGCGGAGGACGTGGACCTGTCCTCGGGCCTGCGCGAAGGAGCTTTTAGGTGGAGTGCAGTGTGCGCAGTACTGGCCCCACCCTTTACACCCGTGGTTCATGTGCCGTGGCCAAGCAAGCTGGGACGTGGCAGCGAGGTCCTTGGGTCATAGGTTTTATATCGGAGTGACCTTCTCCTATGCAGGTTGCTTAACCGGGCTGAAGAGGCCTGCCTCCCCTTTTAGGTCGAACCATATCTGGAGATCTACGACCGCTGTCCACAGTTATGGAGTGGTGCACCCTGGAATCGGCCTGCGTGCGTTTACTCCTGCCGCAGCCGAGTAAAGGTGAGGCAGCATTGGTTGAGGATCAGAAAGAAAAGTTCTAGTAGAAATTTTTTTAAAACTGGAGCGAACTCTGCAATGGAGTTCACAGTTGTTAGTGTTTAGACTAGAGTGGAAAGAGACTGGTCATGTTATGTAGACATAGTATTGTGCTTTTTCTCATTGAACGCTCCCGGCCCGGGGCTCGGCTGCCAACGGTCGGGCTGTGCGGGCTGCCGGGGTTTGACTGGCCTCCGGCGGTGGCAGCAACAGGCCGCCGGAGGCCCGAGGTCCTGTTGCTGGGTCTCCAACTATGCGGACAAGATTTGCACATTGGTCAAAGCCACCACGTTTCCCCTGCCAGCAGAGGCCCAAGCTGCATTCATTCGTAAAACTTTGAGCCCGTATTTGGATTGTATGTGGTTGAATTACTAAATACCCTTTCTGCATGTTAGTGGTGGTGCTCCAAACCATGGCAATTAATTGACGAATTTTGATGTTATGTGGTCTCCTTTTTTTTATCTTTTTGCAGCAAATTAGAAGGGGGGTGGGTGGGTTAAGGAAGGAGGGTGGGGGGTTGTAGATGTTTTTAAAAAAAATATCATGTATGTATTTTGAGCTTTTTCTCATTAATTATGTTTAACATATGCATTATGATTTAATAAATAAAATTTTTTAAAGATGACATTTCCGAGGCAATCATGTATGCCATAGATGAGTCCACACTGTTCCAATTGGAGAGCAATGTGTCTGTCTTTGCCCTGGCTGCCAACTAAACCAAGTGGGCAGGCCCATCACCTTTGTCTCATATACCCTCCAGGGCCCTGAAATTCCCCACTCCTCCCTCGAGAAGGAGGCCCAGGCAATCATGGAGGCAGTGTGCCACTGGAGGCAGTGTGCCACTGGAGGCACTACCTCGGCAAAACAACGATTCACTCTCCTCATGGATAAACGAGCAGATAAATTCATGTTTAATAATAAGCAAATGGGCAAAATCAAGAAGGATAAGCTCCTCAGGTGGAGAATGGAACTGTCCACTTACAGCTACGACATCCTCTACCGGTCTGGCAAACTTAACGAGCCCCCAGATGCTCTATCCCATGGGACCTGTGCCATACAGCCTGCAGACTCTCCATAATAACCTTTGTCGCCCCAGAATAACTAGGTTTTTCAATTTTATCAAAGCTTTGACCTTACTCTACTCCATTGAGAAAGTCCGGACAATGACTAAAAATTCCAGGTCTGTGCCAAATGCAAACTGCAATTCTACCAACCAGTCAAAGCGCACCTGATCAAGTCACCCAACCCCTTCAAGCACCTAAGCATTGATTTTAAGGGGCCCCTCCCCTTCTCCAACCAGAATGCCCACTTCTTTACAATCATCGACAAATACTCCAATTTCCCTTTCGCCATCCCATGCCCAGACATGACCACAGCTACAGTTATCAAGGCCCTCTGCAATATCTTCACATTCTTTGAGTTCCCCGGCTTCATCCACAGCGACTGGGGGACCTCATTCATGAGTGATGAACTGCGGCAATACATGCTGGCCAGGGGCATTGCCACGAGCAGGACCACCAGCTTCACCCCTACTGGAAATGAGCATGCGGAAAGGGAGAATGCCAAGTCTGGAAAGCCATGCTCCTGGCACTGAGGTCATGGAAGCCTCCCCATCTCCAATGGCAAAAGGTCCTCCCAGACACACTCCATTCCAACCAGTTACTTCTATGTACGGCCACCAATTACATGCCTCATGAACGGATGTTTGCTTTCCCAAGGAAGTGTGCATCAGGGACTACGCTGCCTGCCTGGATTACCTCTGCAGGACCGGTCCTGCTTTGAAGGCATGCCAGGCAATCTAAGACTGATGGACTGGTCAAGAGGGTCCACCTCCTCCACACTAGCCACCAGTATGCCTATTTTGTCTTCCTTGATGGGCATGAAGGCACAGTGTGGATCTGGTATCAATGGGCATCTTTCCGACCACCACTGGCCACCAAAATACACTTCCCTTTGGGGTCCATGAGCCTGCAGCTGACACTCTCTACCCCTGGCCACTGCTGTTGCAAACGATGCACCAGCACCACACTCTTTTACCGCCTCACCTGTTCCCCCCCCATCCCGCCTCAACAAACTGTAACCGGAGATGACAGGCCAACCCCACAAGCTACTCAGGATGCTACAGCAGAGGATACCCCTGACAGACTTAAAATGTATACACATATATTTGTTTCATTTTTTTTTCTCATCCTGCAGGACTCTTCTTAAAAAGGAGGAGTGAATGTGGTAAACCACTGTTATGCTATGATTGGCTGCTGCCGGGTGGAAATGCCTCCCAATTCCAATCCTACCCATAGGCCCTTGCATGCTCCCCATTGCCGCTCTGCCTTGATCAGTCAATAAGGTTGATGGCTATTCCAGTCTATAGATAATAAAAGCCTGATAGTTTCACAACCCCAGTTTTTTGTGATTATTGATGGTGCATCAGACCCATGTGCTAGCCTTGAAAAGGGGAAAAGAAAAAGAAAAAAGGGACCATGAACAACATAAATGGGATTCTGTTGTTAAATGAAGTTGGATCTCCAACTGCTTCCCTTTACTGCAAGGCTCAGCAGTTTTGGCTTCCCTCTACTCCCTTAATTACACCCCCATTATACCTGGGTTAGTTCTGAATTTTGTACCTTTAAGTGCTATTCTGGAAAAGCGATATAGTTTGAAAAAAATCAATATTACCTTGTCACCTTATAATGTTACAAATACAGTTAGTTCAAGTTTATTGTCACACAAAGCAAGATGCTGTGATGGATTGTTTCACAAACAAGCCAGGAGACCTCATAGAACAAGTAAGACACAGTACAAAAATGCAGAATTATAGAGAGAACTCTCTGCTTAACCTGACTGATCGACAATCACTGAGGATGAACAAGATTTATTGCAAAAGATAGGTGGTTGATAGGCAGCGCAGACACACAATCTTTCCATACTGTTCCTCTTCATGAATCTCGAAAGCAAGCGTGTACTTCAGAGATACTGCATGGTAACAGACCCTTCTAGCCCACAAGCCAACATCACCCAAATACACCTATGTGACCAATTAATCTATTAACTCCGTACGTCTTTCGAACGTGGGATGAAACCAGAGCACCAAAGGAAAACAGACATGGGGATTTACAGAGAATGGTGGATTTAGATGATCACAAATATATGGACAGTTAGACCAGCAGAAATTGGTCAGAATAGCTAGGTCATGAGGTAACAAAAGTGTATTTGATAATTCAATAGCCTAACAGGTGAAGGGTGGAGTTTTGTGGCTTTGTGAAGTTGGCAGCCTGCAGTCTCAATGATGCCACAGACATGTGGTCTAAATGATACTATGGTGTGGACAATTTGGTTCAATTTCAGTTGCCAGGCAGAAGGTAGAATCTATAGTGTGGAGAGAGAATAACCGGTTCAACCTTCTCAATATCTAACTGGAGTTAGAAGTGGGGGTGGAGTGGAAGTAGGTGTCATCACAGATGTGGAAGCTGATAATTGTTCTGATCTTGATGGGGTGAAGAACTTTGATGAGGAAACTGGAGGATGCCAAAGACAAATCCTCACCAAAAACCAAAGATTACAATGCTGGCATGCAAAGTCATTTTATGAATAAGATTACGGCCAATGGTAGAACATTGAATGAAAGTATTCAGTCGAGGAGTTCTGGGTAAGAAAGCACAAACATCTCTTTTCAATTTTCTTACATGCATGCCCAATTTACATAAATACTTTTATAAACACCACCTTCAACCATTCCAACATCCCCGTCATTAAAATAAGGAACAATATAAGGGTACCATACAAATTTGACACAAACTTTGGAGTGTAGGAAAATGAGTAAGTTTTACATAGATCCTTCACTCCCACTCAACGCTATTAAAAGACAATCAGGTACAGCCAAGAGGCAGAAAGTAAGATATACCAGAGCTACAATCTAATGCTCAGTTCATAAAATTTTTGACATTGTGGGATGTGACATCATTTGTGAGACATTTTATCATTGCAGCTTTTTACAGTACAGTTAATTGGTACATTATGATTGGAATCATGACTGAATATTATTTAAAGGGTGAAAAACTACAGCATGCTGTTGTGCAGAGGGACTTGGGAGGGCTTGTGCATGAATCGCAAAAAAGTTAGGTTGCAGGTGCAGCAGGTTATTAAGAAGGCAAATGGAATGTTGTCCTTCATCGCTAGAGGAATTGAATTCAGAAGTAGGGAGATAATGTTAAACCATATAACCACTTACAGCACAGAACAGGCCAGTTCGGCCCTACTAGTCCATGCCATAATAAATCCCCACCCTCCTAGTCCCACTGACCAGCACCCGGTCCATACCCCTCCAATCCTCTCCTATCCATGTAACTATCCAGTCTTTCCTTAAATGTAACCAATGATCCCGCCTCGACCACGTCTGTCGGAAGCTCATTCCACATCCCTACCACCCTTTGCGTAAAGAAATTTCCCCTCATGTTCCCTTTAAAATTTTCTCCCTTCAATCTTAAACCATGCCCTCTAGTTTGAATCTCCCCCACTCTTAATTGAAAAAGCCTATCCACGTTTACTCTGTCTGTCCCTTTTAAAATCTTAAACACCTCTATCGTCCCCTCTCAATCTTCTACGCTCCAGAGAAAAAAGCCCCAGTCTGCACAACCTTTCCCTATAACTCAAACCTAGAAATCCTGTCAACATTCTCGTGAACCTTCTCTGCACTCTCTCTATTTTGTTTACATCTTTCCTATAATTTGGTGACCAAAATTGTACACAGTACTCCAAATTTGGCCTCACCAATGCCTTGTACAATTTCATTATAACCTCCCTACTCTTGAATTCAATACTCTGATTTATGAAGGCCAACATTCCAAATGCCTTCTTCACCACACCATCTATCTGAGTATCAGCCTTGAGGGTACTATTTACCACAACTCCTAAATCCCTTTGTTGCTCTGCACATCTCAATAGCCTACCATTTAATGCATATGACCTATTTAGATTTGCCTTTCCAAAATGTAACATCTCACACTTATCTGTATTAAATTCCATCAGTCATTTCTCAGCCCACACCTCCAGCCTTCCTAAATCACCTTTTAATCTACGGAAATCTTCCTCACCGTCCACAACACCACCAATCTTTGTATCATCCGCAAACTTGCTTATCCAATTCTCCAACCCTACTTCCAGATCGTTAATATATATAACAAACAATAGTGGACTGAGGACTGATCCCTGAGGAACTCCACTAGTCACCGGCCTCCAATTGGACAAACAATTTTCTACCACTACTCTCTGACACCTCCCATCCAACCATTGCTGAATCCATTTCACGACCTCCTCATTTATACCTAATGCCTCCACCTTTTTTCCTAACCTCCTGTGGGGAACTTTGTCAAAAGCTTTAGTAAATTCTAAATAGACAACATCCACAGCTTTCCCTTCATCAACCTTTTTTGTAACCCCCTCGAAAAACTCAATCAGGTTTGTCAAGCATGATCTACCACTGACAAAACCATACTCCCTAGCAATCCCTGTACCTCCAAATATTTGTAAATACCATCCCTCAGAACACTTTCCATCAACTTGCCCACCACAGACATCAGCCTATAATTCCCAGGTATACATTTAGACCCTTTCTTAAACAGCGGAACCACATGCACCACCCTCCAATCCTTTGGCACTACCCCCGTGGCCAGTGACATCCTAAATATCTCTGTTAATGGCCCCACTATCTGTCCACAAGCCTCCCTGAGTGTCCTTGGGAATATTTTGTCCGGTCCCGGAGATTTATCCACCTTTATCTTTTTCAACATAGCGATCACTACCTCCTCGGTTATCTTTATATCCTTATATGCTTCATTACCTCCCCACTATTTTTCTTTTCCTCAACTGGTTCAATATTTTTTTCCCTAGTGAATACCGAAGCTAAGAAATCATTCAAAATTTCCCCCATTTCCTCTGACTTCTCACTCAGCCTGGGGATCTTATTTTATCCCTCACTAATCTTTTACTTTTAATGTACTTATAGAAACCCTTTGGATTTATTTTTAATCTGTCTGCCAAAGCCTCTTCGTGTCTTTTTTTGGCCTTTCTAATTTCTTTCTTAAGATTCCTTCTACACTCCTTGTAGTCCTCCTTCAAATTGTCAGCTCCCTGTTCTTTATACTTTTTGTACACCTCCCTTTTTCTCCTAACCAAATTTCCAATATTCCTCAAAAACCAAGCCTCCCTATGACTTTCAGCCTTTCCTTTGATCCTCACTGGGACATAACTACTCTGTATCCTCAAAATTTCTTTTTTGAATATCCTCCATTTTTCATTTACACCCTCACCTGAAAATATCCTGTCCCACTCAATACTCCCCAAATCCCTTCTTATTCCTTCGAAATTTGCTCTTCTCCAATCCAGAACCTCAACTTTAGGCCCCTCCTTGCTCTTCCCTAAAACTACCTTAAAACTAACAGAATTATGATCACTAGACCCAATTGGATCTCCAACATTAATGTCTGATACCTGACCTAGCTCATTCCCTAACAGGAGATCCAGTATTGCAACTGTATAAGGTACTGGTGAGACCGCATCTGGAGTACTGTGTCCAGTTCTGGTCTCCATATTTGAGGAAGGATATACTGGCTTTGGAAACGGTCAAGAGGAGGTTTACTAGGTTGATCCCTGGGATGAAGGGGTTGACTTATGATGAAAGATTAAATCGTCTAGGATTGTATTCGTTCGAGTTCAGAAGAATGAGAGGAGATCATATAGAAACATATAGGATTATGAAAGGTATGGATAGGATAGGTGTAGGAAGGTTTTTTGAGCTGGCCGGGGAAACTAAAATGAGAGGACACAGTCTCAAGATTCGGGGGAGTAGATTTAGGACAGAGATGAGGAAAAATAGTTTTTCCCAGAGAGTAGTGAATGTTTGGAATTCTCTAACCAGGGAAGTGGTTGAGGCTGCCTCATTAAACATATTTAAAATTTGGTTAAATAAATTTTTACATGATAGAGGAATTAGGGGATATGGGGAGAAGGCAGGTAGGTGGAGTTAGGTCATAAATTAGATCAGCCATGATCGTATTGAATGGCGGAGCAGGCTCGATGGGCCATTTTTGGCCTACTCCTGTTCCTACTTCCTATGTTCCTAAAGCTTGATTCTGGCCCATAGCGAAACATTGCCCTTCCACTGGAGGAAGCTGGACAGCAAGCAAAAATCCATGTGAGGCTTTCATTAAATTGTTTCTGAAAATTGAAGTAAACCATACCCATCATCCACTAATACTGTTATCTCCAGTAAGTTAGTAAATCATGGGATTTATTTTCAAAATCCACATAGACTGCTTCTTATGCCATTTGTTCTTTAGATAAGTATTAATGCCGTGCCTGTAATATTCTCAAGTATTTTCACCACCCCAATGTTAGGCTATAATTGCCAGTCACAGCTCATTCATTCTTTTGAACATTGGGAAACATATGCCATCCACTAGTGTTCAGATTGACTGCTTCTGGAACTTTGAATATATTTTAAGCAATTTTACATGCTTCCTACATTAATTAGAAACATAAAAACAGAAAAATAATAGTCCTTTCAGCCCTTAGTTTGTGCCACATTCAACATGAGCATGATTGATAATCAAATTCAGTGCCCATTTCCAAAAATTTCCCACATTCTCTGATCTGTTCAGTTGCCACAAATTCTGAACTGCTCACATTAACCATCCAAAACTCTCATCTTTCACAAATTGATGTCAACTGCTTTCACACATCAGGAAGGAGGTACAGGAGCATCAAAATCAGGACTGCTAGACTGGGAAATAGCTTCTTCCCGCAGGCTGTGAGATTGATGAAGGGTATCCTGTAACCTTGGGTCTCTTACAAATGAGGCAAGTAAAATATTCCAAAATGTCTATATGTTGTAGTGGGCGCGCAATGCGAAACATGGAGTAAGGACACACACAAACACATACAGTCGGGTCGAGGTTGAAGACTGATTTATAGCTCTGTTTATATTCACTCCCTGCCTCTGATGACAGGAGTGACGTCATTGCAGCACTGGCCTCCGAATGGCCGGCGTTCCTGCTGTTGCCTCCTGTTTCCTGTCACGTGGGATGAAGGCCATTGGTCCCTACAGGCTTCTTAATCCAATTAATATATTTCTCCGGTAAACTGAATTTTTGTAATACTTTGAATAAATAATTCCATTCTACTCTGTCAAAGGCCTTCTCTGCGTTTAAAGCAACCGCTACTGTTGGAGTTTAATTTCCTTCTACTGCATGAATTAAGTTAATAAATTTACAGATATTGTCTGTTGTTCGTCTTTTTTTAATAAATCCAGTTTGGTCTAGATTTACTATTTTTGGTACATAGTCAGCCAATCTGTTTGCTAATAGTTTAGCTATTATCTTATAATCTGTGTTAAGTAGAGATATTGGTCTATATGATGCTGGTGCTAGTGGATCTTTCCCTGTCTTTGGTATTACTGTAATTATTGCTATTTTGCATGAATCTGGTAAGCTTTGTGTTTTATCAATCTGGTTGATTACTTCCAGGAGGGGAGGAATTAATAAATCTTTAAATGTTTTATAGAATTCCATTGGGAATCCATCCTCTCCTGGTGTTTTATTGTTCGGTAGTTTTTTTAATATCTCCTGTAATTCTTGTATTTCAAATGGTTTTATTAATTTACTCCTCTGTTTGTAATTTCGGTAGTTCGATTTTAGTTAGAAATTCATCTATTTTGTCTTCTTTCCCTTCATTTTCAGTTTGATATAGTTGCTCGTAGAATTCCCTGAAGTTTTCATTGATCTCCGTTGGATTATATGTAATTTGTTTGTCCTTTTTCCTTAATGCCAATACCATTCTTTTAGTTTGTTCTGTCTTAAGCTGCCACGCTAGAATTTTGTGCGTTTTTTCCCCTAGTTCATAATATTTCTGTTTTGTCTTCATTATATTCTTCTCCACCTTATATGTTTGTAGTGTTTCATATTTTATTTTTTATCTGCCAATTCTCTTCTTTTAGTTGTGTCTTCCTTCATTGCTAATTCTTTTTCTATATTTGTTATTTCCCTTTCCAACTGTTCTGTTTCCCGATTGTAGTCCTTCTTCATCTTAGTTACATAACTTATTATTTGCCCTCTGATGAACGCTTTCATTGCGTCCCATAGTATAAACTTATCTTTCACTGATTCCGTATTTATTTCAAAGTACATTTTAATTTGTCGTTCAATGAATTCTCTAAAATCCTGTCTTTTAAGTAGCATGGAGTTTTATCTCCATCTATACATTCTTGGTGGGATGTCCTCTAGCTCTATTGCCAATAACAGGGGTGAGTGGTCCGATAATAGTCTAGCTTTATATTCTGTTTTCCTAACTCTCCCTTGAATGTGGGCTGATAACAGGAATAGGTCTATCCTTGAGTATGTTTTATGTCTACCCGAATAATATGAATATTCCTTTTCCTTTGGGTGTTGTTTCCTCCATATATCCAAAAGTTGCACTTCTTGCATCGATTTAATTATAAATTTGGTTACTTTGTTCTTTCTGTTAGTTTTTTTTCCAGTTTTATCCATGTTTGAGTCCAAATTAAGATTAAAATCCCCTCCTATTAGTATGTTCCCTTGCGTATCTGCTATCTTCAAAAAGATATCTTGCATAAATTTTTGATCTTTTTCATTAGGTGAATATACATTGAGTAAATTCCAAAATTCTGAATATATCTGAAATTTTCTCATTACATATCTCCCTGCTGGATCTATTATTTCCTCTTCTATTTTGATTCGTACACATTTTTATTGATTAATATAGCTACTCCTCTGGCTTTTGAATTATATGATGCTGCTGTTACATGTCCTATCCAATCAATCTTTAATTTCTTGTGTTCCACTTCAGTTAGATGTGTTTCTTGTACGAATGTTATATCAATTTTTTCTTTTTTTCAGTAAATTGAGCAGTTTCTTCCTTTTGATTTGGTTATGTATTCCATTAATATTTAAAATCATATCGTTCAACATAGTCATTTCATACTTTGTTTATCTTTCCTTTCCGTTTCCTCATCACCACCTTCCCTTCTTATCCATTTCTGCTCTCTTTTTTTGAACACATTATAAGACAACATTTCTAAAACATAAAATATTTCCACTATTCTCATATCTAAAATTCCTTTAACCCCAATAGTCCCTCCCCTTTCTGAGTTGCCCTTTGTCCCTTGTCGGGCAACCGCATCTCCCCTCCCCATTTGGATTTGCGAATCCGCTCGCAAGCGTCAACTGATTTCGCAGTGACTGTTAATCTTCCCCACCCAGCCACCCCCAGAAAAGATTTTAATCTTCATATATAACAAAGGTCACTCTCTTAATTCCCTCCTTACTTCCTTTCTTCCCTTTCTTTCCCTTCTTAGTTCTTACCTATACTCTATTTTTTATATATATATTTTATTTTTTTTTCTTTCTTTGGCTTGGCTTCGCGGACGAAGATTTATGGAGGGGTAAATGCAGACTCGTTTGTGGCTGACAAGTCCGATGCGGGACAGGCAGACACGGTTGCAGCGGTTGCAGGGGAAAATTGGTAGGTTGGGGTTGGGTGTTGGGTTTTTCCTCCTTTGTCTTTTGTCAGTGAGGTGGGCTCTGCGGTCTTTTTCAAAGGAGGTTGCTGCCCGCCGAACTGTGAGGCGCCAAGATGCACGGTTTGAGGCGATATCAGCCCACTGGCGGTGGTCAATGTGGCAGGCATATATATACATACATACATACATACACACATACATACAGTTTGTTGTCATTTTTGTTCTTGTTACATCTCTTCATCTCTCTGTCTGTTTTGTAGTTGTTCTGCAAATTTTCGTGCTTTTTCCAAATCCGAGAATAGTTTGCTTTGCTGCCCCGGGATAACTATTTTAAGTACCGCTGGGATTTTAACATGAATTTATAACCTTTTTTCCATAGGGTCGTTTTTACTGCATTGAATTCCTTCCTCTTCTTCAGGAGTTCAAAACTTATATCTGGATAGAAAAAAATTTTTTGACCCTTGTATTCCAGTGGTTTTTTGTCTTCTCTTATTTTTTTCATTGCCTTCTCCAATATATTTTCTCTTGTTGTATATCTTAGGAATTTTACCAGAATGGATCTTGGTTTTTGTTGTGGTTGTGGTTTAGAGGCTAATGTTCTGTGTGCCCTTTCTATTTCCATTTCTTCCTGTAATTCTGGTCTTCCTAGGACCCTGGGGAACCATTCTTTTATAAATTCTCTCATATTCTTGTCTTCTTCATCTTCCTTAAAGCCCACTATCTTTATATTGTTTCTCCTATTATAATTTTCCATTATATCTATCTTCTGAGCTAACAGCTTCTGTGTTTCTTTAACTTTTTTATCAGATTCTTCTAATTTCTTTCTTAAGTCATCTACTTCCATTTCTATGGCTTTTTCTCGTTCTTCCACCTTGTCTACTCTTTTTCCTATATCTGACATGATCATCTCTAATCTATTCACTTTTTCTTCCGTACTTTTTATTCTTCTTTTTATTTCACTGAATTCTTGTGTCTGCCATTCTTTTACTGTTGCCATATATTCTTTAAAAAAATATATCCATGTACTTCCCCTTCCCTTCATCTTCCATTTCTCTGTGTTCTTCCTCCTCTTCTTCTGAGTCCACTCCAAGATCTGTGTCCTTTACCTCTGTCTCTTCTGGTTTTCTTGTTGGGTTGTTTGTTTTATTTTGTTGGGTATTTTTGGTCTTCTTATTTTTATTAGAAGTGTCTTGGTGTTGGTCTTCTTCCTCAGGGTTGGTCATCTGTTGTTTCTTTGATTTCTTATTTTTATTCTCTTCCTTCTTGTTATCGTTATTTTCTATGTTTTCCTGTTGAGAGTCTTGCTGTTGTGTTGTAGTTGTCTGTTTCAGCTGTGGAGATTTACTCCTCAGCTGGTCCCCCCTCCCGTCAGTGTTATTTTTGTCTTGCACATCGCGCATGTGCAAATCCTCACGCATGTGCGGTTGCGCACTTTTGTTTGGCTCCGTGAGCCATTTTTGTAGTTCCCGAGTTCGGTGCTTCCACTGACCTCATGGTGCGGGCTTCTCTCTCCACAGCGGGCCTCCTAGTACCGGTAAGGCCTTCACCTTCCTCCTCCGAATTCCTTCCTTCTTCTTTTCTTCCCGTTGTTTTTGGTTTTTTTCTTCGCTGCCATTTTCTCCACACCTTTACTTTCACTTTATTTTGGTTTTTATGTTTGTGCCTTTGTTTTTTCTCTATCTTTTTTTTACTTTTCCGGAGAGGGCTGGAGTTCCCCGACTGGCCACTACTCCATCACGTTACTCCTCCCCCAAGTATGTGAATTCATGGACCACTTCGAGATCACGGTTGTCATTTTTTCATACTTTGATGAAGGGTTCAAACCCAAAATGTTGGTTGTGTATCTTTATCTTCACTGTTTGACCTGTTGAGTTTCTCCAGTATTGTTTTTACTTCATCCACGGTGTCTGCAAACTTTCATATTTTACTTTTGTACTAATACTGATATCACTTATTTACTCCCTTTCACAAAACCAACATTTCTGAGTGATTGCTTTGGAGACAGAACCAAAATGAGTATTTCATTGGGCCTGCCATTTAATCATTCCACATTATAAATTCCCTGGTTTCTCACAGTAACTGACCTGCCTTTGTTGTAACAAATCCTTTTCTCCTCACATATTAATAGAATATTTTATAATTATTTTTATTCTTTCTGAAAGGTTATTTTCGTTCTCATTTTCTTCATCCTCCATTGCTACATCTAAACTCAGCATAATGGTTCGAACAATGCTACTGTAGCCACAGTGATTGGGACCCGGGTTCGAAACATCCACTGTCTGTAAGGAGTTTGTACATTCTCCCCGTACCTGTGTGGGTTTCTTCCAGAGGCTCCAGTTTCCTTCCACCCTTCAAAGTGTAGCAGGGGTTTAGTCAATTGGGTGTAACTGGGTGGGGAACGTGCTTGTGGGCTGAAAGAGCCTGTAACCGCATTGAATGTCTAAATGTAAACTGCCCCAAATTCTGTTTGCTGTCTTTTCTAACCATGTCACTTTTCTACTTGAATGCTAGGTTGATTCTGAAGGGTCGGAGGCTGAGAGGAGACCTGTTACAGCTTTAAAAACCTATGACAGGTACTGATAGAATAAACAGAATGTTTTTCCCAGAGTAAAAATGACACACACCGGAGACCTGCATTTTGGAGTGATGGGGTGGTGAGTGAGGTGAGGGAGTTGAAAGGAAATGTGCAGGGTGAGCGGTTTTTTTTTTATACAGAGTGTGGTAGATGCCTGGAATGGATTGCCAGGAATAATGATGGAAGGAGATACTACAGTATCAACTAAGAGGCTTCTTTTCAGAATCACACTTCAGTGAATCAGACATCCAGCCTGATCTACTGCATTGGGGAGGCCTCCTCTATATCAATGTGACCAACTGCAGATTAGGTGACCACTTTGCTGAACACTCTGTTTGTGGGTCTAAGCTGAACTTCTCTCAGCCAACCATTTCAATTTCTTCCAGCTTTCCCACACGGGCATGTCTTCCTCAGCTTCTCCATTACTAGAGTAAGGCCAAAAGCGCTTGGCCTAATTTTAGGTACCCTCTATCTCTATCAGGCTCTACCATCTCCACCTCTTGTTTACCTTCTTCTATTATTATATTTCACTCTAATTTCACCCTATCCTCAGGGTTCTTCTCACTTCCTGTCTTTCCACCTTCCATCTTCTCTATCCAATATGCTATCACTGCTTTGCCCCTCCCCTGCTTCTTTCTGCTTTCGCATACATAATATCACCCCTTTCTTCCTTTACCTCGGTAAAGGTTCCTAACCCGTAACCATGGATGTTGCCTAACTTGTTGAGTTGGTCCACCTGCCCATTATTTGCTCAAGATTCTAGCAACTTCAGCCTTTGTGATTCTCTTGAAAAGAAGATCAGTTCTGCATCTTTGTGTTTCTCACTTTCCATTTGTCAACTGAACCACAGGAGGTGATGGAATCCATTGTCGGCCTACCTCTTTGAAAAATTTGTTGCATTAATTTCACCCTCCTGATTCGTCCCCTAATGCTGCAACTACTTCCTTTCCAAGTATGCAAATAAATCCCTTTTGAAAGTTGTATCTAAATTTGCTTCCATTGCTTTGCTTCCCGCCAGTCTGTGTTTTAAAGAAAAATGGCTACCAATCTCTTGACTGATTCTTTTGCCAGGTTGTGTCATATATTTCACTGATGGATGTATTAATCAAAACCTGGTGCATTTTACACAAATACTACATTTATCTGACTGTTAGCTGCAAAACAAATTGCCAAGAGCACTGCAGCCCGGAGCAGAGAAAGAGGAGCCAATTGGGAAGGCATGAAAGAAGTGGCAAAACATTCCACAGTATGGCTTAGGGCCACCCTTAAACTTGTAAGAAGCTGCACCAATCCCATAACACTATGACAAAAGGTAGGACCATTTGCAAAATGTACCAGACACCAAGTTGTCGGGGTTTGGCAACTCTATTGGTGTGATGAGTAATTTATTTACACATTTTATACCTTATAGCTAAATCATATAATCACTAATGAATATAATTATTTGAATGAGTTCAATGTTCAATTTTTTTGAAAATGCAGAATTTGAATTTGGTTATTTCTGATAAAGTTTGAATAATTTTCATTAAATAAAATCAAGTGGGTAATTATATCACCTGAGAAGTATATTATAACCCTTTTCCAAATAGTAACTTTGTCAAGTTAGTACTGCATCTACCCTTTTAAAGTTTACTGAAAGCATATAATTTATTTAGTTATTTTATTCAACTTGATTATAATGAATTTTTCAGAAATTAGGGTTACGAATTTGACGAAAAATATTCAGACTTTATCAGAAATAACCTGACTCAAATTCTACTTTTTCAAAAAAAAAAGACATAATTATATTCTTCCTGAATTAATCCATTTTAAGAAAGTTGAAAGTATGACAGATGTTTGCATAATGCGTGAATGGTTCAGGAATATAACACAGCACACACTGGTAATAATTTCTTTTTAATAAGCCAGCTGTCCTGCAGCAGTATTATTCATGGTGACTCAAACAATATATGTTTCAATCCAGGTAAGACGGTATATTTTGAAGAGCACTGACTTCTCAAGACTGAACATTTCAAACTGCTTTCATCACAGAATATTTTGAGGGGGTGTTAGTCATGATACTGCAACAATTTTAACACAAGGAAAGGTGATTATAGAACTAAATAGAATTTTTAAAAATTGTCTTGTGTGATTTGGGACTAGCTTAAAAATATAAAAGGAAATTGATAAATTCAAGTAAGATTTTTTTAATATATCTTTTTAAATACAAAAAATTTAAGAATGAAATGTTTATTGAAAAATATTAGAGTTGAAATAAATGAACTTAAAGTGCATGAAATATATTACATTATATATGCAAATTTTCAACTTCAAACTCCGCGCTGCCACTGACTACCTTATGCATGATCTACCTGCGAATTCTTTATTCGTACAGTGGGGTCATGGAAAGTTTTTCTCAGAAGAATTGCAAAATTGTTTATCTAAAAATAGCACTGAATGTTTTCAACATAGCTTACACAGAATAAATATAAATGTAGGGGTAAAGTTTCTGATTTACATGCAGTTTGGAATTCTAAGACACAAATGGCTCTAGTTCTCTGAGTGATTTATTTCAAGTTTACATTCAAACCATCTGACTAATCACAAATCTTAATTTTCCCACGAAACAGTTGAGAATCAGAATGCAATTTTTTGCATTAATATTATTCCCTGAATAATTTAACAAAGGCTGGGGAAAGGCAACCTGGTACATGAGCAGAATTAGGTCATTCAACACATGGAGTCAGCTCCACTTTCGAACCCATGGCTGATGCATTCTTCGCTTCAAACCCATTTCTCTGCCTTCACCCCATAACCTTTGAACACTTATCAAGAACCTCTCTACCTCTGCTTTAAGCCTACCCAATGTCTTGGCTTCCACAGCTGTCCAGGGCAACAAATTCCATAATTCGCAACCTTCTGACTGAAGACATTTTTTTCCTCCTCGCCGTTCTACAGCGATGACCTTTTATCACAGAAAAAGACATTTTCATTAGTGTGTTCTCTCACCAACTTCCAGGCTGCTTTAAAATCTACCGGGGACATCTACCACCTAAAATGACAGAAGGAGAAGAGAATGAAAAGAACTGACTCAGTGGAATTTCTTGTTTGTTTTTATTGAGTGACAACATTGTTTGATGGGTTTAATGTATCTTATTTTCTGAACTTTAAATAAATGGGAGGGGAGGTGTAAGGTAAAACATCATGAGATGGGAATGTGTAGGGAGTTACCCTGTACAGGGCAGTAACAAGAAGGGGAGGTGTCCTTGTACTCCTGTTAGGTAAAACATCATGAGATGGGAATGTACAGGGCTGTAACAAGATGTAAATGCATCCTTGTACTTACAAGATAAGAGAGACATTGATGGATTGAGAGGCAGGAAGCTAGCAGGGAAAGGATAGCAACAGTTTTAGTCATTGGACAAGTAATGATATGATGATGTTCTAAGCATGTATCCAAGGGTATAAAAAATCACCATTTTGCTGATAACGGCAGAATGCATTCTCCGACTAACATGGTTAGTCGCAAGTGTTACAATCCGGTAATAAAGAACAAAGAACCCTGATTTCGACTCAGCCTGGTGTTTGTCTCACTCATTCATGAACAAAGCAGACCTAACAGAGGTAGGGAGGGAAGGAGGGGAGGAGGGAGGGGGAGAAAACGACACTGTATATGTTCAAGAGGGAAAATGTATGTATCTTGATCAATGTGGTTTATAGTGTGAAAAATAAAAAAATTTTTTTTAAAAATTGCCTTTGAAACAGTGCAGAACAATTTTGTTTCATTGATATCTATTAGTTAGTTTTCTTCATGAATTAAAATATTTAGTAAATTAAAAGGTGGCTATAATTGCCCTAGCTTTGAAAACAAATGCAAATTTTAAAATCTATTTGATGGCTACAAATGGGGACCAATTAATAGAATAATAGAAAAATTATTAATTTAGTTTGGAACTGTCAAAACAATGGAGAAGAAACTCTACCCCAGGCAGCTCGACAAGAAAAACAACACCAAGGTATCTATTGTTTGGATTGAGTCAATAGCAGTAAAAATGTTCTGAGCAAGAGTTGCAGCCAGGTCAACTAGAAAAATCATAAATTGGTCGGAGTTGCGTCGTGACAGTAAGACAAATACCATAAATGTTAGATATAGACTAGTTAAATGTATTTTTTTACACCAATTATATCTTACTTTGCAAAAGTTGAATAAATTAAAGTCAGATTTGTCAGATCAATGTTTTAGATGTGGTCAGGAAGTCAGCATTTTTTTACATTCTACATGGTCTTGTTCTAAAGTGAGACCATTTTAGTTAAACTTAGCATTGTATTCAGAATGGGTTTTAGGAATTAAATTGCCAGAAACTCCAATGTTTTTGCTTGTAATATTGAAGGAATAAGACCCAAATTAAAGTTATCTACATATCAAAAACAATTTTTAAAGATTGCTTTAGCAAGGCAAGAAAATGTGTATCAGTGACAAGGAAGTCAGATGTAGACTTGGGTATAGAGTGTTGGAACGCAGAGATGCACAGTTGTGTTCCTTTGGAAAAGATCACATAATTTGAGAAAGAGATATGATGGGGTTTTGAAAATTTGGCAGAATTGAAGGCATGAATCTCTAGACCTTTCCTACATCCCCAAACTTCGTTAACCTCCTTGCAATAATATAAAACGCTATTAATGATTCATTCCGTGTGGCAACTTCTTTCTCTTACTTCCTTTAATCTTTTTACTTCACTTCTGTTCCTTTTTCTTTATCGTGTCTTTTTTTTCCTTTCTTCTTCTTTCTATTGGGGTTAGTTTAATGGCAGGGAGGGCGGTTGGGATTTATATTATCATGTAACAGATTTAACACTTGCTTTTGATTGTTATAATTTCTCTTTGGCTTGGCTTCGCAGACGAAGATTAATGGAGGGGTATGTCCACGTCAGCTGCAGGCTCGTTTGTGACTGATAAGTCCAATGCGGACAGGCAGACACGGTTGCAATGGTTGCAAGGGAAAATTGGTGGGTTGGGGTTGGCTGTTGGGTTTTTCCTCCTTTGGCTTTTGACAGTGAGGTGGGCTCTGCGGTCTTCTTCACTGCCCGCCGAACTGTGAGGCGCCAAGATGCACGGTTTGAGGCGAGATCAGCCCACTGGCGGTGGTCAATGGGGCAGGCACCAAGAGATTTCTTTAGGCAGTCCTTGTACCTCTTCTTTGGTGCACCTCTGTTACGGTGGCCAGTGGAGAGCTCGCCATAGAACACGATCTTGGGAAGGTGATGGTCCTCCATTCTGGAGACATGACCTACCCAGTGCAGTTGGATCTTCAGCAGCGTGGATTCGATGCTGTCGGCCTCTGCCATCTCGAGTACTTCAATATTAGGGATGAAGGCGCTCCAATGAATGTTGAGGATGGAGCGGAGACAACGCTGGTAGAAGCGTTCTAGGAGCCGTAGGTGGTGCCGGTAGAGGACCCATGATTCGGAGCCGAACAGGAGTGTGGGAATGACAACGGCTCTGTATACACTAATCTTTGTGAGGTTTTTCAGTTGGTTTTTTTTCCAGACTCTTTTGTGTAGTCTTCCAAAGGCGCTATTTGCCTTGGCGAGTCTGTTGTCTATCTTAATTTATACCTTAATAATATTACATGTATGGAAACATTTAAAAAAATTTTTTTTTAAACTAGGGAAATCAGTTCATTCAGAGAAGCACAATAGAAAATTGACAGGAAAAATAAATTGTAAATAGTCATAGAGTCATACAGAACTGAAAAGCCCCTGCAGCCCAACTCATCCATGCCGACCAAGTTAGCATTCTAGATTAGTCCTAATTATCTGTATTTAGTCCATGTTTTTCTAAGGTAGTGTTTCTCAACCTTTTTCTTTCCACCCACATCCCACTTTAAATATTCCCTATGCCATAGGTGCTCTGTAATTAGTAATGGATTGGTTAAGGTGGGATGTGGGTGGAAAGAAAAAGTTTGAAAAACACCTGAAAAGGCTTCCCTAACCATACTTCTATCCAAATCCCTTTTGAATGTTCTGAATACAGACTACACTCAGTGAGAAAATTGCCCTCAGGTGTCTCTTAAATCTCTCTATCTCATATTAATAAACCAATGCCCTCAAGATGGCACAGGATCATTCTAGAATCTTCCATCCTGGAAAATAGACTGGGGGCATTCACTTTATCCATGCTCATGGTGATTTTATAAACCGCTTAAAAGTCACCCCTCAGCCTCCTATACTCTAAGGAATGAAGGCCCAGCCTATTCAACCTCTCCAATCTTGACAACATCCAGGTGAATCTCCTCTGGATCTCTACCAGCTTACTGATATCCTTCCTTGAGCTGAGTGCCCATACAGCATTCCAAGTGTGATCTCACCAAAGCCTTCTACAGCTGTATCATGAAAATCATGAGATCCCAACTATAATCAATCCTCTGCCATTTGTAAGTGACCAGGTCAAACATCTACCACCCTAGCTACCTGAGATGCCACTTTCATGGAACTATAACTCTGTATCCAGAGGTCTCTCTGTTTTATTCCACTCTCCAGACCCCTGCCATTTACTGTGCAAATCCTACCTTGGTTTGATTTACCAAAGTGCAACACTTTATACTTCTCACAGTTAAATTCTATTTGCTACTCTTTGATTCACCTAGCAACTGACCTCGTTGAAGCCTTAGATATCCTTCCTCTCTGTCCACCAATTTGATGTCATCTGTATATTCACAGATCACATTTACAACATTGCCATCCAAATCATTAATGGAGATAACAAACAATAGTGAACTCAGAAATGGCACCTGAGGTACACAACTGGTCACAGGCCTCCAACCCTCCTTGCACTAAGCCAGTTTTGAGTACAATTGGCCAGCTCTCCTTGCATCCCCTGTGATATAACCTTTTAGATTTGTATCATGCAGGATGACATCCATTTTCTTGCCTTCAAACTACTTAAGACACTCCCACACAAAACCATGATAGATTTGTCCTATCGAAATGCTGGTTGCTCCCGTCTCTCTGAATACCCTCCATCAATTTTATGATAACTAATATCAACCTCACTGACCTGCCATTCCTGGCTTGTCCTGGTTGCCCTTTAAAAATAACTGTACAACACTTTTGTTGACATCCATTTGCCACCCCTCCAGCCTTCTGGCACTTCACCCAAGGCCAAACAAATGTAAATATCTCTGGAAAGGTCTCCACAATTTATTTCCTAGTTTCCCACAGGGTGTGAGAATGCACTGGATAAGGCCCTGGGAATTTGTCCACCTTAATTTACTCCAAAGCTGCCCACATCTTCTCCCTGATACTTCTTTCATGGTCTGACTCATTTGCTTCACTTCCTTAGCTTCCATGATCTTGTCCTCAGTAAAGGCTAATGAAAAATAAATATTTTTTGAAAGAGGAATTATCTCTTAAATACATTTTTTAAAGTAGCCTTGCATTGACTTTGCTGAGAATTAGCCCATACTGTTGCAAAGCCATAGATTTCAATTATTTTTGGCTTGTGGGGACTATGTAGGTTTAAGTTTTAGACTGAAGGAAAATGTCCAGAAATCCCCTCTTGTACTAAGCCACCTACAAAACAGTAATGAAAAAAGTTCAGGGATGTAATTAATTGGGATACCCAAAACAGCAGATAGCCTCTAAATCTCATGGGAATAAATTAAAGTTGAGAGGGGAAAGATTTAAAAGGGACCCAAGGGCAACCTTTTTCACATAGAGGATGGTGAAGGTAGTAAAATCCCTGTTATCCAGAGTTCAAGCAACTGGCAGCCTCGGAACAACTGGCCAAAATTCGCAGAAAATAAATAGGTAAAAAAATTACACAAGTTTAAAATTGGTCAGTTTGCCAACAACATAACATGCAATCTCAAGCAACTGGCAAATATACTTATCCAGCATCTACCAATCCCCATAGGCTCCGAATACTGCGGATTTTACGGTACCTGTATATGGAATGAGTTGCGAGAGGGAGGACAACTGTTACATTCAAAAGACATTTAGACTGTAGATAGGAAAGGTTTAGAGGGGTATAGGCTAAACACAGACAAATGGGACGAGCTTGGAAGTTGAGCTGATAGCCCTGTTTCTGTGCTACAGAAATCTCTGCCTCTATTAACTTGTAATCACACTGCAGCATCATGTATCCAGCAATAAAATGATGGTGCGTCTCAGCACTGCATACAACTGCCACCACGCACAGAATATATACAGCAAAGCCTTAGGCCATCCAAGAAATGCGATTTCTTTTTAGATTGTTACAGGTTATATTAAATTTATATTATATATAAATATATCGTTAAAAGAGATAGATTATGGGGGGTTTAGTGTGGTCACAAAGAGATATAAGAAAGTACTGGAAGGCCATCTCACCGACAACAATCCTAGGCAAGTGTGGCAAGGGTTACAACAGCTGACCAACTTCAGGGGTCAACCCAGCAAAATTGTGGACTCAAGCACTGCATTGGCGGAGGAGTTAAATACCTTCTTCGCACGCTTTGAGTCCACCGCCCGGCAGCCCACAGCTGCACCCCCTCTAACCCAGTCTGCCCCTAGCTATGAGCCACTGACAGTGCAGCCATTTGAAGTGGAACGAATCCTCGCCAGGGTAAACCCAAGAAAAGCGGCTGGTCCAGACGGCGTACCGGGGAAGGTACTTAGGGCCTGTGCAAATCAGCTGTCCCAGGTCTTCACCACAACCTTTCCTTGTCAAAAGCCATTATACCAGCTTGTCTGAAGGCCTCCACCATCATACCCATACCAAAGAAACCACAAATAACCGGCCTAAATGACTACCGTCCAGTAGCACTCACACCTGTCATCACCAAGTGCCTGGAACGACTGGTCCTAGGCCACATCCAAGACTGTCTCCGTCCCTCCTTCGACCCACACCAGTTCGCTTATAAAGCGAACAGATCAACGGAAGACACTCTATCCATCATCCTCCACACTGTGCTGAACCATCTGGAATATAAGAACACCTATGCAAGGGTACTTTTCATGGACTTCAGTTCAGCCTTTAACACCATCATCCCCGATATCCTGGTCAGCAAACTGTCTGCTCTGGGCCTTCATCCTCGCACCTGTTCATGAATCAAAGATTTCCTTACAGATAGACCACAGACAGTCAAACTTGGAACCCACCTGTCCTCCACCCGCACATTGAGCACGGGCTCCCCACAAGGCTGTGTGCTGAGCCCTTTGCTCTTTACTCTTTACACCGCTGACTGCAGACCTGTCCACGCCAGTAACACCGTGGCGAAGTTTGCAGATGACACCACAGTGGTGGGGTTGATCACAGGGGGAGATGAGTCTGCCTACAGGAATGAAATCCTGAATCTGACCGAGTGGTGCCAGGCTCATAACCTGATCCTAAACACCACAAAAACAAAGGAAATCATTCTAGACTTCAGGAAGCACAGGTCTGACCCACTCCCCCTCTACATAGATGGTGACTGTGTGACGAGGGTCCACAGCTTCACCCTCCTGGGCATCAATATCTCAGACGACCTCTCCTGGACTGTAAACACTTCAGCAGTTACCAAAAAGGCCCAGAGGCGCCTGTACTTCCTGAGAATGCTCAAAAAGAGCAAGGTGGGTCAGAAGTTGCTGATTACCTTCTACAGTTCCTCCATACAGAGCATCCTGCTGTACTGCAGCACAGTATGGTTCTCCCATTGCACTGAAGAAGAGCGGCAAAAACTTCAACGGGTGGTGAGGGCAGCAGAAAAGATAATTGGATGTCCCCTACCCTCCCTGAAGGATCTCAACACCTCTCATTGCCTCAGTAGAGCACAAGCAATAATAAAGGATCCCACCCACCCTGCCCTGCATCTGTTTGACCTACTACCCTCTGACAGACGCTACAGGTCAATTAAGACAAGAACAAACAGACTGAGAAACAGCTTATTCCCCCAGGCTGTCACTATACTGAACACACATATCCACAAATTCCCCTCTCTGTCCTCCATATCTACTATACATACAGACGACACCCCCCCCTCCATTCACATAAAGGACATATATGGCACTGTAAATTAAATTTTTTTTTAACTTCTGTGGTGCTGCCTGTGGTTGCGTCGCTGCATTGGTAACCTTGTACTGCTGTCATAAATCTCGTTGTATGTACAATGACAATAAAAAGCTTATTATAATTATTATATTTACACTTCAAAATGCAAGAGCTTTGCTGAAGCCAGATATTCAGGCACCAGTGGCTTTTTAAAAGACAATGGAACTACTTTGGAAGGAACTTTAGAAGTAGGTGCAAATGGAACAATGTACAGGCAGAGGCTGATAAGATCTTTCAAAGATTGGGTTTGGAGCCCTGCAAGGAGGTTTGATTTTTACAAGCAGAGAGAGACAGACAGACAGACAGAAACAGAGAGAGAGAGAGAGAGAGTGAGAGTGAGAATGAGAGAGAGAGAGAAGAGAGAAGAGAGAGATAGAGAGAGAAGAGAGAGAGAGAGAGAGAGAGAAGAGAGAGAGAGAGAGAGAGAGAGGTAAGTTCTGCAGTAGCTTTTTGAGGCTGCAGCATGGCAAGCTGGCAGGCTTGTTGTAAACCCCATTTTGTAGACGGGTTGTGAGTTCTGAGTTCACCCTGTTCAAAACCCTTGTAGTCCTTACAAGAGGAAGTGGCTGGCTCGAGTGTTTCTCCTGAAATAAGGAAAACAAGAGGAACTCTGTGGTGACCTGGAAGAAGAGGTTATCATTTGGAAAACCCATGATGGGCCAAGTTTCTTCGGCAAGACACTTAAGTACTGATCGGAGGAAATCAGTTTGTGGGTGTCCAATGAGCAACAAATATCTCTCTGAAACCAACAAGAACCTTCCTGAGCGGTAACCATTTAACTTTAAGCACCAGAGGCTGGTAAAAATTCATAAATGTTAAAAATCTGTGCATAATATAAGAATTGCCTGACACCAGTGAACTTGGAGGAGTGAAAGTGAGATTGGTCTGTGAATCAAAGAACATTTCTGAACTTATATACTCATTACATACATGTGCGCTTAGAATTAGAAGGGGGTTAAGTTAGGTTAGTTAAGTTAATAGTGATAAGTTGAAGTTTGATCCTGTTTTTATGATTAAAGAAAATTGAAAGCAATTTTTGTTTAAGTAACCATTTGTCTTGGTGAATTTCTATTGCTGCTGGGTTTTGGGGTCCTCTGGGCTCGAAACAAGATTAATGGGTTCCAGTGAGGGTTTTCCAAATGGATACAACGTTGGTTTGTTGGAGGGAGTCTGAGGGTGATAGTGGAGGGATGTTTCTCAGATTGGATATCTGTGACCAGTAATAGCCCATAGGGTTGGCTATGGGATTCTCCCTTTTCTCTCATTAATGATTTGCAAGAGAATGTAAGTGGGATGATTAGTAAGTTTGCAAATGACACCAAATTTGGTGGTGTGATGGACAGTGAAAGAAGGTGCACAAAGAAAAGAATGATATTGATCAACTATGAAAGTGGGCAGATGGAATTTAACTCAGAC